>NC_051177.1:39366274-39618774 GCF_013339695.2 Rhipicephalus sanguineus
GACACATTGAAACAACTTTTGAAGAAATTATAGGGGGGGGGGGGGCAACATGACATCCAACCGACCTCGCGCAGAAAATGTACTATAACTCGCGACACGATCGTGAGGTTGACGTGACAGAATGAACTGTGCTGTAAAGGGTATACAGTGCTATACACAGAAGGCGGAAGCGGGCCACGCCATTAAATGGACACCCGACGCTTGACATTTAGCCTCACGGCAGTGGAGGCGAACAGTAAAAGGCCTGCCCTGCTCATGACATGAATGGAGACGCAATTAACTGCTGCATAATGTCGCATTGACGTAGCGAAATGTGTACATGCCATCCGCTATTCCGGTCATATACCCACATAGCTGTTACATGTTCTGTTTACTGACCGAACTACATATATATATATATATATATATATATATATATATATATATATATATATATATATATATATATATATATATATATATATGTGTGTGTGTGTGTAGTTCGGTTATATATATATATATATATATATATATATATATATATATATATATATATATATATATATATATATATATATATATATATATATATATATATATATATATATATATATATATATATCTTACGACTCTGAAACATAAATGTTTCCTCAACTGATATATGGAAGATCTGAACATAAGGCGGTAATTACTAAGCCCCGATTTCGCGCATACGCGAAGTGTTATTACCATGTGACACCGAGAAAGCCAATAAGATAAGGGTGTGGCGGAGGATAGTTCGTAAATTCGTTCCTTTGCCATGAAGGGACACCGAATAAACTAAACGAGATACTAATGGAAATTCGCTCAGGGTTTGAATTTTCGCCCTAAGTTCCCCCCAATCTTCTGCTACAGTGGATGAGGTGCGTGGAAATGCTGATTTGAGGATTCAAGAATTGTTTTGTTACAAGAAGTCTCTTTGTCACCCTGTGAGCGATGTCCTGGTGCTGTAAATTTAACTTGAATGGGAAGAAGAAGGTACGATTTCTGTACCACTCTCTTTTTTAGTGTATTGACACAGGCACGGTGGAGGAATCGCTGGTGGTTGAGAAAGACGAAGACGTGCTGCTCGATCCGAGCTGTTCCGCTGTTTGCCGTGCTGCTACTTGTTCTCCTTTTATTACCGTGACAGTATTGATATTGAGTACTTAGACGTGATAATGGAAACCGGATGTTTTATGCCCCACATGTTCAAAAGCCAAAAAGAGGCCAGCGCAAACATCTACTTCTATCACATCAATAAAACAAAGCGTCTGCGACATATTTCTGCATGTTTCATGCGACAAGGAGTAGCGGGGACCATTACTGAGTTTTTCTCGATGAAATCCTACACAGCCAAAGACGCCAGAGGCCATCGAAGAATGGACAACGATAACGATTGGCTTACCGGCGCTTCAGATTGAAAAAAGTGTCGGTTGTATTCATTGTTTTAATGTCATTTCCGGACAATTCTTAACGTTGCAGATCTCCGAACCAAGAACCACTGAAACATCTCTTACAGTGGTTTAACCCACAAGCTTTAAACCATGCCGAGGCTATACACAATACGCCGGGCTACAGAAAGTAAAGCGTATGGGTACTCTTACAGTAACACAAAGACACACCCAGCACTGAAGGCCCACAACGCTGAAACGACGCAGACAGCACTCAAGAAAGCCGTGGTCACGCCTGCACAGGCTGCAAGGAAGGCATGTGGCTCCCGGTATTCATTTGATGTTGGACTACACATTGCACACGATGCGGCGGGATCAAGGTATACCTTCAGCGGGAAGACGTTGCGCGCTAGCATGAGTTAAGAAAAACATTAAACGCGGGCTTCTTCAGCGCCTAATCTGGTTGATTTTGGTTCTGTAACGACCATTATACATGAGAACACTGTTTGTTGAAAGAATAACAACAGCAGGGGCAAGGCAGTGTCTGAGCCAACTACACAGCGATGTTTTGTTATGGCTAAGGAATCGAGCAGAACCAGCATATGAGCGACTGTACGTAAGACACATGGCCGCCGCCATCTTGGCCTGTTAAGCAAATGTCTTCCTATTTGGGTATATCGTCACGTTAATTAATGCGGCCATGAAACTTCGCATGCACCATCCCAACCGTTTTCAATCGTGTGCGCCTACTGTAGCACTGTTCGTATAGATAAAGATCAGGGGCGTAGCCAGAAATTTTTTCGGGGGGGGGGGGGGTTCAACCATACTTTATGTATGTTCGTGCGTGCGTTTGTATGTGTGCGTGTGTATATATGCAAGCAAAACTGAAAAACTTCGGGGGGGGGGGGGTTGAACCCCCCCCCCCTGGCTACGCCCCTGATAAAGATACAAAATGGCAAGGCTAGAGCCCAACATGGCGGCACCGAAACCCACCCGTAATATAGTCAATAGATCTGCCGCGCCATTTCCTTTTTCTCATTGTGACGCGAAGTCATCCATGACCAAATATCTAATCATTTGAATTGTTTCATCCACTGGTTACGCCGTTATTGGCCCAGCTGTCAAAGAGATGACACCATAGCGTATTCTACTACGTCACACCAGAGCCGTCGCGTGCGCACACCGTATGCGGCGGCTCTGCGCATGCGTAGGTCAGGGAACCGAGTTCCGGCGCCGGAAACACGTCCGCGTGTAACTCTCTATTATCACCACGAGCGGTAGGGTGTGTCGCCCTACGCCGCTGCTGGTATAAGGCCACTACTCCGTGCGAGACCGGCAGCCGCCGTCTGACAAGTGGGCAGCCGTGGGCGACGCGTAGTGCGCGCCGGTCCCGCGACGTTGTCCGAAGCGGCTCATGCCTGCGCACGATCCGAGCGCGTCCTAGCGATGATGGGGGCTTCCGCCCTTCCGGTCCTGGGCGTGGCGTCAATGGGCCTGTCTCGAGGCGAACGCGGAACAACGGCAGAACCCGGCCTTATGCGCGGCGCGCGAGTGTGTGTGTGTTTGCACTACATATACGGTGCGACAGGAGGTGAGACGCTGTCCTGTCCGGTGGGCAGACGGCGGCCCGGCAGGTTTTGTTATCCCCCCTCCGCGAGCACGCCAAGTGGAAGCAGAAGGAATGACTTACTTCGAGCGGCCGCAGCAGAGGAAGTTGTGGGCGAAACAGTGCGTGGACGTATGCCCCAGCGAATGACCGTATATAATATATCTGTGCCCTTTGGTGCATGGGAGACTAAACGCGAGAGTTATCGATGCATCACGTATCGTTGTAGAGTCACTCGCGATGAGAAATAAAAAGCGAGCAAAAAAAAAAAAGAAAAAAAAGAAGCCCGGATTTCGCTTTCTCTGAAACGCTCTAATACGTTGTCTGGTCTAGAAGGTCCGAGGAGGTACGTTTATTGTTTTGCCCATATGTTTATTAAGGTGAAATTTCTTCTGTTTTAACCTACCTGATATGTACAAATCATTTTTTAGGGGAGAAGCTCCTCTTAGTATAACCTTGTCACGCGTCCGGCTTAAGGCGTAACCGGCAGTATCTCCCGAACAGTGTCTCCCATCACCGATCCTTTGCAAACTGCCCACTACTTCGTCTTTGTAAACATATCCCACTACGACCCGTCACCGATCCATCACTTCACCTACCATAAAGCCGTTATAATGAAGGGAGAACGGAAGCAACGTCTAGCTACCACTTACGATTAATAAAATTTCTTGTATAAATATGTACAGTGTTTGTCACGTCTTTGATGATGTACTGGGCTATCGCTTTTATTACTGCTGGGCGAAACCACTGAAGATTTCACGGTGTAACCATGATTGCTTCAGGAGCTTCGCCCAAGCTCTTCATCATTCACCCGTGGATATGCTGCAAACTTTTTAAACGCAGTGTTCCGCGGCAGTCGTTTGACATTGGGACCCTCGTCTGCATAACATCTGTAACAAATTTTTGTATCTGGAACTTGTATAAATAAACTGAACTGAACTGAAGAGCCGTGCTTCTTCAACTTCTATTCGCCCCTTGTGCGGGTTGGCGTCGTTCGAGGCACGAAAAAGAGAAACCAGAAGAGCAGCGGACGACTGCTTTAATGAGAAGTCGCTATGGCGGATACGGGCAAGATGGCTCACGCTTGAGAGTGCCGAAAAAGGAAAAGCAGACGACATTCCTCGTTATCACGACAACCACATCGTTTATTCTTATTTTCACGTTTTTATCCGCAGGAACGTTAACGCTTGCCTGCACTAATTTGACTAGGTAGCCCATTCGAGTGGCAGCTGCATGCCATGCGCAATCAAAGGAAAATGACGAGACGCGACGTTCTGCGCACACCTGAACTAGTTGCTGCTTTGCGTATCATCCCATCTCCTTTTTGTACCGCTGAAAGTAAAAAAAAAAGAAAACACGATAAATAAAAAGTTAAGCGATAGAACATCACCAATCGATTTGCTCTTGCACGAGTTCACAGAATGGGTGACTTGCCGAATGCGCCGAAATTTTCGCTAGTTAAGCTCATCTATAGTCATGGTTACCGCGGTTAGGCTTGGCAAAAGAAATGTATATAGAAATAAAAACAGAAGAAGAAAGAAGGAGCAACGCGGTCGCGCCGGCTTCGTGGCTAAAGTGCACGCGAACCGCTGGCGCGATGTCATCAAAAGACACGCCACTCGCACTCTGGATGGTGCGGGAGAGCCCGAAGTACGGCGACGGCAATTCGCCGGAGTGCACGCGCGCTTTGAGTGGCGGGAAAATGCGCCGTACTTGAGAAAAGAAAGAAAGCGCACGTATAGACGAAAATTCACCGCTATATACGTGGAAGCATACGTGTGCACTTCATGCGAGTAGAATCAAGAAACGAAGCCTAGCGGGAAGGACAGCGTTACGGGAGAGGGAAAAGGGCAGGCAGACAGCGAGAAGAAGCTTTTATTGGAGGAAAGACACATACGCCCAAGCTGCTGCTTTCACCGGCGTATAGCTTTTTTTTTTCTTTTTTTTCGTGCCCAATCTTGCTAACGCTTGTTGGCGATCTTGGTGCGCTTCGCAGGTTTCTATCGTGTCTGCGACTGACGTCAGCTGGGCCGTAAAACCTGCCCCGCTATCTAGGAGTAAGCGCGTCGATGGAAGCTATACTGGTGGGGGGTTAGAAAGAAGGACATGTCGCTCATGAAACGACTTGCAAATGCCGGATCACAGTTATACGAACACCGGACGGTCGACGAGGGCAGGCACCACATGGAGAAGGAAGGAAGGAAGGAAGGAAGGAAGGAAGGAAGGAAGGAAGGAAGGAAGGAAGGAAGGAAGGAAGGAAGGAAGGAAGGAAGGAAGGAAGGAAGGAAGGAAGGCGAAACGCACACACTTTCACTCGAAGCATACAACTTCCGCACCACCTCTTCCCCACCCTTACAACCCCTTCCTGCCTATCCATCCATTTCGAGGCGACAGTGAAGGTAATGGAATAGAGAAACACCAAATTCAGACGAGAGTAAAACCAAAGGCCGCGCGCCTCATAAAGAATGCATCCGGTCCGGTCAGAAAAGAGGCCTCCTCTTCGCTCCATCTTCCGTAGGTGCTCGCGCCGGAGCCAGGAAAAGCCTATGCCACACGCGAGCGACTCCTGCGCAGCTGCGGATGCTTGGATTCGCGGCACGTACAACACTGTACGACCACCACCGTCGTGTACTCTTGCGACACGTTTCTTTCTTTTTTTTGTATCTCTCTCTTTCTTTCTATATCTTCGCTGTCATGATACACATCGTCCTCAATGCGCGTACGATAACTACCGTTATCTCAATGCGCGTAGATAACTTGCCGTTATCTGTATGCACGCCACATACATACGCGCCATTTCATTCCCTTTTGGGCGCCACAGCGCGTGTGCGAGTGTTGCAACGTATTTGTCGCTGTTGCTTCGCGAAAAAAAAAAAAAAGAAAAAACGGAATGCTCGCAGGAAAGGAAGAAGGCGAGAAAGGGCGGCGCTCGTTTTCGTTAAGTCTGGGCACAACTTCTCATTTTACGAGCTTTCGTAACCAGAAGACTCCCTGCCACTGCTGGCACGAATATTTTCAAAAGAAAAAGAAACGCGCTGAAACGTCGCCCGGTGGAGTGGTGCCATATCTATGCGCACGCCTATACCCTGAGCGGCGACACCGGTGTCGAAACAGGTGTGCTGCACGCTTCCGTCATAACTTTCTCGCGCCTTTCTGCTTCTCGATTTCGCCGTGCCCCGTGGACCTCCGCAGCTGGCGGTCAAGGCGTGACTGAAATTAATCGACCAGCCCGCGTGGTATCCGCGCGAGGCGGAAGTGGTGGGAAGCATAGTAGCGCGGGGCATTGTAGGCGCCGGTGATTGTGGTGACGCAACTACTGAATAAAAGAATAAGAAAGTGGGCACTTCTGAGCTAGTTGGTTCACGTCCGCCTTAATCGTGCGCCCGCGTATCAAGCCTTTTGTGTAGGGAGAGACAGTAGAAAGATGAGAGACAGGGAACGGCTGTTAGAACAAGTGATATTGTTTGCTACACTACGACAGTTCTGCCATTATCATTTAATAAGCGTATACAAACATACAAGGGCACAAACGAAATAGGGAGTCGTGCCCAACTAAGAGGCGCACGACGACTGCCTACTTCTCTGGGAGGAGAAAATTACTAAAGGAAATAAAGATATCAACGAAGAAAGAGGAAAGAAACGAGGAAAAAAACGAACGATAGAGACACCGAAAAAAATGAAAGTAGGAACACGGAATCATTTTGATAAACCAGTAGCCAAATCAGTTTTGTGAAACAAGGTTGGCAGGAGTCGATGGGCCTGGTCGCGTCGAGCAGCACACGCTCTCGGACACAGGCAGTCGTCAAGGGTCGCATACTTTATTCCAATCAGCGTACATTCCTTAATTAGTGATGCACGCCGCGTAAACAATGAAGGACACTGTAAGAAAAGAATTTTCAATGTAGCACAGGATCTAGAAGATGCACACGACGAGTGTCCACACGTCCTTGACGGTACAAGCATGGCGTATATAGGAAAGTCATAGAAAAAAGTCACAGTTTCGCCGTAACGGCGAAGCAATGAATGCGATAGCAATAAATTGGAATGTAACTCGAAGAACGGAAAGCAGCTTGAAATTGACAGCGCGTCGCTCGAGCCCAAAGGACGCACGAAAAGAACGCACACAGGACGAGCGCGAACTATCATGCGTCACAGCTCGACACTGGAAGCGCACTGCTCGAAAGCGAGAGGTCGCCCGTTCGATTCCGCCCGTCGGAACGTTTTTCTGAATTATTGTTCTTTTAGGCTTATATATATATATATATATATATATATATATATATATATATATATATATATATATATATATATGCGGCGACGGCAAAAATCAGCCAAGACTGTCCATATAATTGCTATCGCAATAAAACAAGCGGCAATCGGAGGAGGTATAGGCACTCAACGTGTTTGTACCCACATAAAGACGTCGACGCAAGCTTGTGGCCGCCACTTCGGGTTAAAAACACCTGCCCTAATCAGCTGTCAGCTCACCAGAAGACAATGAACACTCATGTCGCGAACGCAGAAAAACACTCTCCCTGCACCGGCGAGACAGGAAATCCGATCCCGACCGCTGTGCGGCTGACAACAGCAGCAGTGCAATATACGACCACTCATCTAATAATAATAATAATAATAATAATAATAATAATAATAATAATAATAATAATAATAATAATAATAATAATAATAATAATAATATTAATAATAATAATAATCATTGTTGGGGTTTTACGTTCTAAAACCACCATATGATGATGAGAGACACCGTAGGGAGGGCTCCGGAAATTTAGACCACCTGCATGGGGTTCTTTACCGTGCACCTAAATCTAAGTACACAGGTCTTCTTTGCATTTCTCCCCCATCGAAATGCGGCCGCCGTGGCCGCAAATCGAACGCGGGCCCTCCAGCTTAGCAGCACGACACCTTTCGCGCTGAGCTACCGCGGCGGGTGAAGAAAAAATCACAGCATATCCACGGAGTGAATGATGATGAGTGGGCGAAGCTGCGGAGGTTCATCGGTAAACCGTGAATCTTCCGTGAATTCTGCCCAGTACATCATCACCGACGTGAGATCGGGCGCGTTTATACTAAAGGTTCGATGAGTTATGACGACTTGCAGCTCACTTTAATTTTACATGTACGCTGTGCATTTTCATTGTTTAGAAAACCATTGCTTTAGAAAACACCTTGCGTCTTTCGTTAAGCAGCTGGCGTCTTTTTCGTTTTGCTTTAGAAACATCTGGCGTTCTTTCGTTTTGTTTTTACAAAACATCTGGCGTCTTTCGTTGGTTTATTTCATCAATCAACGGCGTTTTGAACAAAATTTTTATTGTTTAATCACGCACAGGAGAAATCTCACCAGGCACTACCTTGGAGGTAAACAATGGCTGCTAATGGGAATGAGAGACAGAAGAAGTCGGCTTTTAGCTAACACTTACACTTCTACAGAGACAGAAGAATTCGGCTTTTAGTTAACGCGCACGCTGCGAATTTTTTATTGTTCAACAACGCACAGGAGAAATCTCCCACCGGCACCACCTTGGAGGTCAAAGGGTAAGACTTGTTACTCACTACTACGAGCACGACGAGGGACGAACGGGTGCCGCCTTAAGGAGCTTCGCCCCTAAAAAAAAAGGACAGCCAAACAATAATAATATACATCCAAGCCGCGTTCGTGAAGGCGCGCTCGCGGCGCTCATGGACTGAAGTGCCCCAAGGCATCACACGCGTGACGCAACCCATATTTGAAGTGACGTTTACTACTACTGCCTCAAGTACAATAATGATATAAGATGGCATTTTACGTCCCAATGCCAGGATATGTTTATGAGAGACGCCGTAGTGGAGGGCTCCGGAAATGCGGCCGCCTCGGCCGGTATTCGATCCCGCGACCTTTGGGTCAGCAGTCGAGCACCTTATCTCCAAGACCATCGTGGCGGGTGATGCTGTCTCTACAAAAAAAAAAGCGACTTCGACTAGTACTAATACTACTACTATTACTACAACTACTAGTACTGTTGTTTACTACTACTACTACTACTACTACTACTACTACTACTACTACTACTACTACTACTACTACTACTACTACCACCACCACCACCACCACTACTACTGCTGCTACCACTACCACTACCACCATAGGGATGGTAATATAGACGAATTATTAATCTAGTGATCGATTACGTATCCCGGGAAACGATGAATCGTCATTGATGCCCGCCTTTCATTTAATCGACTTAATCGGCTAAACCTTTTCGATTAATCTATTTACAGTCAGCGACTGGAGTGAAGCGAAAGTTCTGAGATCACACTAAAACGCTGCACAAGAGCAGCGACTACGATGCTGCATCTAGTGTGTGGTGGGCTGGTGAGAGCGACACTTTAGTGTCGACTCTTTCCTCGACTCCCAAGTAATGACGCAGCCGCCAAAGTCAAACGCTTTCCCTCCCCTCCACCTCACTTCTCGTGCACTACCTCGTTCAAGCAAGCCTTAGCGAGCGAACTGTCCATGAAAACATTTCCTGCGTATGTTTCTTCGTTGTATTGGTCCAAACCTTACTTAAAAATATTTGGTTTGCCATAATCTCTTAATCGATCTACACCTGTGCGAGAAAGGTAAAGGCAAAGGTGTATCAACGCTGCATCTTTCCGGTACTAACCTACGGGGTAAAACCTGGAGGCTTAGAGAAGAGTAAAGAAAAAGAAAAAACTTCATCAACAACGATTAATGGTTAAGCCGGCGAACGCGGTTAAAAACTCTAAGCCAATTCCAACCCAAGTGAAAGCTGTACGAACTGTGCAGCATTGATTCGCCTGTTTCCCTTGTGTTTATGTTGTGTTTATGGGCTCTTTTTTGTTCTTCACGTGAAATTGTGTGCTATTTTCACGCAATTTTGTTCCTTTCTTGTGATTATCTGATTTGTTTTGCGATCATCTATTTCCTGTTCTGTGGCCGCCTTTCTACTGTTTTCAACGGCGGCGCTGTTTAAGGCGGCCGTTAGACCGTGAGCCGCGAACAGAAAATGATTATCATCATGAACCGTCACGCTCTCTCTTCGTCCTCTTCTTCATCTTCTGCTTCGCCTTCAGAACACGGGCGTCGATTTGTCGACGTGGTATGGAATGACTCTTATGGGTTAGAGAACGAGTAGAGAGAGAGAGAGAGAGAAATATAGATGGAAAGAAAGAGATAATAATAATATCTGGGGTTTAACGTCCCGAAACCACGATATGGTTATGAGAGACGCCTTAGTGGAGGGCTCCGGAAATTTCGACCACCTGGGGTTCTTTAACGTGCACCTAAATCTAGGTACACAGGCCTCAAACAATTTCGCCCCCATCGAAAATGCAGCCGCCGCAGCCGGGATTCGATCCCGCGACTTTCGGGTCAGCAGCCGAGCGCCATAACCACTAGACCACCGTGGCGGGGCAAAACCACGTAAGATGCTGCGAGTTCAGTCGCCAGCTGTAAAGCAGAGGAAAATATAGTTCAGCTTAACAGCACATACAGTACTATCCTTTCAGACAGCCTGCAGTTGTGCTTAAGCTTGGTAGTAACATGGCAGCCGTGTAGAAGAGGCACCTGCTCAGTAGATAACAGCTCCGTGCATGAAAATAGGCGCGTGTCTCGCACTACAAAGCGAGCCTTGTAACGATCGGCGTTTCGGGATGGCGCGTAATGGGCCCATTAAAATGCAAATAGGGATTTATTACGGAACGCACCTGGGGCAGAAGGGCTATGTTAGATCAGATGTACGCTTACTCGAATGAGTCTGCTATGGAACAATGCATAGGTAACTGATTATGCAACGAGATTTATAAAGTGCGCCGAGAGAGAACCGCGTCGGTATTGCATCTTCTTGAACATACCGTAATATATCAAATATAACACATGGATTCGTTCAGTATTTTATAGTACTTCCTGCTTGCACTGCATTCAATGTCAATGTTAATCACTCGTTTGAACTTTATTCTGTCTTTACGATCGAAAGTGCATATTTGAACCACAGGCATGTACTGGTCTTCTTTCTGTCTTTTTATTTTAACTTTTATAACTTCGCGGTTCTACCCAGTCGCTCATCGTCTTTCCGGAATAAGAGTGGCCTTGAATCGACATGTATAGTACTCACGGATTGAAACGTGATTTTTTTAGCATAACGACTGCTATGAGCAAGAGAGCAGACTTTTTGGCTAGTTGGTTTCTTACGTTCACTGAAGCCATAGCACTGATAAGACAGGGACCACAGAAAGAGGACGGGACGTGCGCTATGAGCCGTTTCTGGTGATGACCACCTCACGTCGCTGAAGATATGGCCGCTAAAGGTAATGTTGACTCTGATATAAGTGTTCGAGTCAAAATCACGCCGATATGACATGAACTGTACATGCCGGAAACAAAATTACGTGCATTACTTAGCCCTAAATTTTCGCGTTTCAATCTGCGAGTACTGTACGTATATGGTTGCGCCGATTATTAAACGCTTAACATGAAAGAAGCAAAGAAAACAAATAACACAACAAAAAACACCAGGGCTGCGCGGAGCACGCAGCACAGTCACAGCGAAAGCTGAAAGAGTGGCCTTTCTCGATCCCGTTGTAAACTCTCTTAGGACAACTAATATAAGCAATATAAGTACACATGCAAGGTACCCACTATGTCATCAATCATCATAATTTTTGTGAAGTAGGGAAGCACCCACTATACCATTATTCGTCATTCTGCGGAGAAGCTAAGTACCCCTTAAACATCTGTAAGGCATTATGTACACTTTGTTGATGCAGTGGCTCATGACGATAAAGAATTATGGCCGAGCCCTTTGTAATGGGTTGGAAGCATTTTGTTGATGCTGTGGCTGATGACGATGAAGAATTATGGCTGAGCCCTTTTTAATGAGTTGGAAGCATGAGGTAGAATACTCGACCGCCACGCAGAGGGCCCGGGTTCAAGTTCCATTCGATCCTGGATACTTTTTACTGGTTTATTTTTCTCATTGTGCACGATAGCTGTTACGGACACCGGCGGCACCAAAATCGGCTGTTGATGGGACCTCACAACAGATTTCGCTGTAAAACAAGCATGACGAGTTTTCATTCCTTTAACCGTTATCATGTTGCACTTCTTCCTCAGCATGTGTAATGCCATCAAGATTGGCTTTAGCTATTGAAGAGCGACATTTCTGAAAGCCATGAAAAGGTATCGAAAATAAAGCACACCATTTGCATCCTATGCGTATTATAATGCGCATGTGGTTTATGTATTTATGCAGGCTTATGATCGAACTGTGATAATTGCGAACAATAAGGAAGCTCTATCCGTTATCAACACAAACATTTCGTAATGGAATTGGGACACGTTTTGCCTATGAACGAGCTACCATGTACTCCTGCGCACTGCAATAGGCTAACTGGATTTGCCATGTGTAAACAGAGTATACTTCACTATGTGTAAACAACGTGTATTATTCACGGGAAGAAATCCGCATTCTGTTTGCATTGGCAGCGAAGGCAGGTGAACAAACACCATACCGGTGCGGACAGTAGCCGACCCCCAGCTCGGCGTTTCTACTTCCCGATTTGCAAGAGCCGATTTCGAATATTTGCGTTTCGACTTTACTGTTCTGTGAATAGAGCTTATCCGAGCCAAGTGCCTTCCCGACCAGCTACCGAAAAAGCGTTGATTCTATCAAAATTTTATTTGTTCTGTGATTTGGTGATGCAGTTGAAAGCTCGATAACTTTGTTTTTATTGCCGTCCGTGAGACGGTTATTTGTTTAGGCCGTCGTCGTCTTGTGGTCATTGGTGAAGCCATCTCCTCGTCCTCACTTTCACCGTCACCACGTAATAATAATTTTGTAGGTTTTACGTCCCAAAACTACGATATGATTATGAGGGACACCGTAGTGGAGGGATCCAGAAATTTCGACCACCTGGGGTTCTTTGACTTTTCCCTATCATTATTTTGCTGCCTTTCCCAGCAAGCCAGGCGTTACACAGATTAACATTACTGTCTTCAGACCCTTTTCATTCCCCCTATCTCTCTCTCTGTCTTGAAGCTAGAGGCGCAGACTACTCTGTTTAATCCCAACACCTACCCATGATGATTTCGCATTGGTACCTGATTGGCAACATGTAGCGTTCAATAGCGTTCCAACGATACCGTATTTTAAAGAACGGCCTAACTCTCAGGTAGCGATGATTCCTACGCTTATCGATGATATTAAACTTATAAAATAGCAAACTGAGTATCAATCAAAATTACTCTAGTAAGCGTCATCAACAAGTGCCGGCGCAGGCATCGCACATTTGCGACTGGCGTGGAGCGTATATCTCGGTCTCCTCTGCCCTTCCTTTGGATGCTATTGTTACGCTGCCTGTGTATACAGACTCAAGCGTGTTTGTGCGGTCCCCTCGCCGGACCCCTGCCGCTGTCTGACAAGCCTGTGCTGACGACTAACTTGCGTGAGCGTATGTGTTTGTTTTTCGCACGTGACACCGAGGGCACAGCTAGTCCACGTCACTGCTGGGCAGCATACAGAGACATATTATGCAGTTAATAAGGAAAAGAACAGACGCGTAAAGTTTAACTACCAGTATACTGCTCGTATTGCGAAAATGACAATGTGATACGGACACATCGTGTTCTTGAGAAATGTGACACAGATTACTTTGCCGCGTGCTATTCGATGGCACCACGCTTGCGTGCGTGCGCGCGTGCGTGTGCGTGTCTGTGTGTTAAGAAATAGGTGAGGAAGTGTGTTCTCTCCTGTCAGAAGTCAGCACTGCAACGGGCGACAAATAATGGATATGATAATCTGGCCTATGATAGTCACACCTGGGTATTCTTCCTCGCTCATCGCAACTGTCTAGCTTAAGAAAATTAGCGATTTGTGTGAGTTGGTAGAGCTTCATCATAAAACAGCGCGCGCACACGAAGACGAAACAGAAAGAAAACGACGACACAAGCGCTGACTATCAGCTGAAATTTTTATTCAACACAGCAACGCATGTCCATAAAGTAGATCATCATATGATGTGAAATATGCGTATCTAAGCTACAAACTAGTGACGGTATGCGCGAATTCAGCAAGAACATCATAATCCATATCCTAAATATCATAATCCACTTCATATGCGCATATGATGCGCATATGTTGGATCATGTGATGATCTGCTTTATGGATATGTGTTGCTGTGTTGAATAAGAATTTCAGTTGATAGTCAGCGCTTGTGTCGTCGGTTTCTTTCTTGTTTGCCTTCATGAATATGAGCTGTTTTACGATGATTGTTTAGCTTATATGAACACTTGGACTACTACGTGCAGAACGGGAGCCATCGGAACCCCAACGTTCTCACATGAATTTCCTCCCAAAGTGGCTAACTGAGCTTAACGCCGCCTAGCTTTAGCGATCGCACGGGAACTGCTGCATTCAAATGGACACGGAATTAGTGTGTCTTCTGAGGATGAAATGAATGAAAGGCAGGTGTCAAAACCTCGCGAATCATGTCCTACGCACGAGGCTAGCAGTGTTGTTTTGTCCATGCAAGTCTTTTTTTTATTTATACATATAAACATGGGAAGGTAGGTTACGTTATGGCAGGCTATCACAACATCATGATATTGATATTGAAGAACACACCAAAACAAAAAGTGAACAAGAACAAAAGGACTGAAAAAAGGAAAAAAGAATTCAGCGCTAATGTTGTTCTCGTGTAGCGATTGGTGTAGTTCTAAATCCACCGCTAAACGCAGCCCCACTAACTGTGAAACCTGAGGAAGTGCGTAGCACGGGCACCCAGCGATTCCTGTTGCGCTGTTGTTAGTCTCTGTCCATGAAAGATCTCTCGCAGGAGTTCGTAACACCAGCGCCGCAGAAGCGCCGGTGGGAGGAGCAATCGAGTGCTTGGTGAGGCGGTGGCGCCCTCCCTCGCGCGGCGCGGGTGTCAGCCGCCCGTTTCCTAAGCGTTTTTAGCGATATTAAGTAAATCTTTTGCGATTACTTGTCGGTTATTTCTGTTAATTATATTATTTCAGACCTTGTACGCTTATTTTAACCCGGTGTCGAGCATTGCTAGCCTTGTTTTAGGCCTGTATTGTCCTAAAACTGGATTTTGAGCGTGATCACGTGAGATGGGATCTATGGACGGACGACAAGCCCGGCCCCTAAAGTGTGACGCACTTAAAAGAGATAATAAGAAACACTATGTACACATACGATCTCCGGCGTATAAAGAACAGCTCTGACGGCAGAGTCCAATAGATACAGGGTGGTCACACAGGTTACCGTAAATAGAGTTCGTACAGATAGTTTTTCATGCACTTACATACAACATGACTATGAGATATGTCCATTAACAACACAATTTTACAAGGGCGTAGCCTTGAATTTTTCCCGGGAGGGGGGGGGGGTTGCAACCATTTTTGTGCGTGTTCATGCTTGCGTTTCTATGTGTGCGTGTATATTCTTCCCTGGCTACGCCAATCTAATAGTGTGAAGAGAAGTAATAATTCCGTTTGCAACGAGCAAAATCCGACGTCGTTTATGCCCTGCAAGACTGAAGTTATTTATTAGATACCAACGTCTTGCGGAAGGCGCTACGTCGGGCAGACGGGTCGCTGCATCACTGACCGGCTGCGAGAGCACAAGAATAATCTGAAGGCCAATCGGCGAAGGCCGGTGCAAACCAGAAAAACGAGGAAGGCGTGGACACAACTGGCGCAGCTTGGCGTATACGTTGCCGAAGTCGCAGCGACATGCAGATTCACACTGCACATCGGCAGCAGTGCGCACTGAATCTCCGACTGACCAGTTGCCTGAATAAGACAAACCAACCATCGTAGTGCTTCAGTCATCGTTGAACACACTTCGCGTGTTTGCCGGCAAGCTGAAATCCCCCTACGCTCAGTCCGTACAATAGGTACTGGATGTTCTATGTTCAGTACTTGCAAGCCTTCAGTAGGAAACATGGCACGACTCTCTACAGCGGAACGTATATGCTTGAGATCCTGAGTCCAGTACTATGGAATGCAGCTGTGTTCTTTAAGCTCGCGTGTATTGTTTTCGTTTTAAATGCGAAGCATTTTTTAGCGAACCTTTGGCACTTTGAGCGTTTCTATCTATCTATCTATCTATCTATCTATCTATCTATCTATCTATCTATCTATCTATCTATCTATCTATCTATCTATCTATATATCTATCTATCTATCTATCTATCTATCTATCTATCTATCTATCTATCTATCTATCTATCTATCTATCTATCTATCTATCTATCTATCTAGCCGCCTACATCTGGGGGCTCTCATGATCGCCTCCTTAACTTGGCGTAGACCAAAATTAGCATGGGAGGGTAAGAGGATTTGACAAATATGACTGTCGTGTCATGACATGAATAACGTGAAAATCATGTCGTGTACGTCGTCAAACCTTTTCCTCCAGACACGTGTGGCCCATACCCGTTTACCACGGGCCGGGGTGTACGGGTATGCGCCACTGGTGATTGACAGTTTATATGCACCCAGGAACGGCGAGAACAGACATTAAATGCGAGAGCGCTAAGAAAAATCGACATCGGCAGCGTTGACCCGACGAATGGAAATATTGAAAATTAGCATCCCAGCAGGAATCGAATCCAAGCATTCTGCGTGACAATCAGGTATTCTACCACAGAGCACGCGAGGTTTATAAACTGGTTTAGCCTATGCAGGCGTAATGTCGATGCAACGTCAGTTGTGGTTGTGGTGCCTGCTATCTAATTTTACAAGAAACACTACATAATATCCTACGATGTGTATACTCCTACGATGCAGGCGTCATATCAGATTAACGGCTGTGGTTCTAGTGTTTGCTCCGCTTTTATAGCAGTCTAATAAACATTACATTTGTATTCCTATGATTCCGCAAGCTATATATATTGAAGCATCGCTTGACCCCGGAGCAATACGTCAACAGAAGTTGCGTATGATACTCTCTCACATCATCGCATCGTAAAGTGCACTTAGTCTGCCAGAATGACGCAGTGGCCCCTTCATTTCTTACGAGGCTGGGCGATGGCCTCATGCTGATGGAGGATGATGCCAGATTGACTGACAGCCGCTTTGTAGACTAGGCTACGTAGGCCACATACGTCCAGGTAGTCTACGAATACGAGAAGCGCCATGTATCAGCTTACCGCTTTTGGTGTTGGTATAATACCCACGTTGCCGTTACCCAACTGTAAAAAAAACTGGTTATACAACACATATGCGGCTCTTCAACATATCTGTGTGCGTATAAAATTTACACAAATCTTTAGCGTCATTTTGTAACATTTCGCTCAGTAAAAAAAAAAAAATACGCCACAGTCACCTTCCCGCCGCATGCTTCGCATAACACCGACTCCCATGGTACGTGGGATCTGCCGAATTTTTTGTATGTTCCCTTCATTCTATCTCCCTTTCTTTCTCTCCCATAATGCCCTTCCCCCAGCGTAGGATAGCAAAACGGACGCGCGTCTGGTTAACCTTCCTGCCTTTCCTTCCTCTTTCTCCTCCTCCTCCTCCCCAAGGCCAGAACTGAACGCAATCTGGCAGTTCCTTGTGCCGAGTGTGGCTGCACTCGTAGTTTCGAACATACGCGCATCTTGCGCAGTTATCGTGATTTGCGCGTCCGGGAAACCTATGAAGCGTTCACAATTCATTCCATTGGGACATCGTGTGCAAGCACACCGTCCATCGTACTAACCGACAAGGAGATTGATTATCTCCGCAATTGAACATTGCATTTCCACGTACTAGTCAAGACGCATGCGCAAGGCTTCCCCTTTTCCCACCTTTTTGTCATTTCCGTTTCCAAAAAAAAAAGCGTATATATTTGTACCTACGAAATAATCGCTCATGTTGTTAGCGAGCGCCAAGTGTTGTCTGTCTTTCTTGTCCCGTTTGCCCGTGCTGTTTGCCCGTGATGAAAGTAATAATGTCACGTCTTTGATAGTCACACTGTGGTCACGCCCAAAGCACTTTGTTCATTGTGAGCCATATGCTAACGTTGTTAACATCTACAACGTCCGGTATGTGTTTCTATACTGTCCTCTGTAATGCAAGCTGCTGTTAAATACTAAAAGAGAGGGGTCTAACACCAAGCAGACTTAGTGAATAAGCGAAGTAAAACAACGAATTCAGGCCTGTCTTTGCAATATTGTATACGACACACGTGGACAGAATCAGCCCGTGCTACCAGCACTACAGCTCAAAAGATAGAGTCGTACTTTTTAAGAAGTGGTAAAAATCTGCTTGCGAAATATTCTGCTGTAGTGAAGGAAAGCCTACGTGCGTTCAGCAGAGTATAAGATACTGCTTTCGCCATGTAAGCTAGGGAGAGGTATAGAGGGGCATACTCCTTATCGCTACAGTGCTCGCACGTGCGTTTGTATTGTTAGGGCCGTAATCTCGAGGTCATAAAAGAGACGTTCTCGTTTGTGGCTAAGAACCGTCTAGACGGAAAGATGTTTTGAAACTCTGCAGTCTCTCTATATACCTTATTCCGAAATCGCATGAATGGACGCTTTCATTCGGTACCAGTCACTTAGGAAATGGACTCCAGACAAAGCACTGCAGAATCGTAGCTTGATGACGTTTGAGGCCCAGAAAACGAGTCCAAGCGCACGTCTCATATGAAATATTAGCAAGGTGTATGATTATATGTTATGAATAAAGAATAGTTTGAAGAAAGCTGTAAGCGAATAAGGGTACTTGCTTGGGCTAGTTGGTATCTATGCATTGTTACGTTACTGCGCACCACTTTGAGGACGAAGACTGAACCACACGAACACTTGTGTTCGTTGGTATCTATGCATTGTTACGTTACTGCGCACCACTTTGAGGACGAAGACTGAACCACACGAACACTTGTGTTCAGTCTTCGTCCTCACGTTGGTGCGCGGTAACATAACACTGTAAGCAAAGTACGCCGTAGAAAGCAGGCATTGTTAACATCGGCATGTCATGTCGAAATAACTAAGTTTTCAAAGGAATAACATACGTTATGAGAGATCGAGGAATTTACTTGCGTGAAAAAATGTGGGATATCGCATGTGATATCCCTTGAGGGAGCACATGGGATATCAGCACATCGTGTCATCAGACATCCTAAATACGGCATCGCTTAGAGGAAGCAGTAGGCAAATATAAACATCATGAGAGGATTAATGCTGACTTAACGCTGCAGGTATATTGTAAGCCTATATTACGTCTTAGCTTGCCCTTTCACGTTTCGTGTACACCATTCATGATTACAATGGAAGTGAAGCAGCAGGAAGCGACGTTTGTTGTGAACCTTTCTATTTAGATCATCTGTGCAATGATGAATTGAGTCGTCTAACTGTTTACCTCGCTAGCTGGCCTGTTCTTATTCTTCACATTTCTTCTTGTTAATCTTCACAACAAACAAGGAAAAACCAGGTTAACGTTGTTAGCGTGATGTCTGTCTCTTTTTTTTCTATCTCAGGCTCTCTACCACACATACTACTACTACTACTACTACTACTACTACTACTACTACTACTACTACTACTACTACTACTACTACTAATAATAATAATAATAATAATAATAATAATAATAATAATAATACTAATAACAATAATAATTTCTAAGACCATCATGTGTCAAATAAGAGCACAAATAAAAATACAGGTACAGAGGAGGGAGAAACATCCTCCTGCAGGCCCGTAGCCAGGAATTTTTTTCGGGGGTGGGGGGGGGGGGGGGGAGGGCACTTGCTGAAAGCCTTGACTATTTGAGAAAAACGCCTATTTTCATTATTTATTTTCGGTAAAACACCATGTATCATAAAAATTTCGGGGGGGGGGGCGCCCCCCCCCCCCCCTGGCTACAGGCCTGTCCTCCTGTGTACACAAGCGCCGGCGTGAACCCGCCGTCATAATTCTGCGTCGTTCTTTCTAACTCGGGCGCCAGAACGGAGCGTAAATACGAGACACTGACGTCGTCCATGTTTCAAGAAAGCCATCCGTTCCGCGGGAAGAACGCTTTTGTCTTGGCGAATTGGAAAGCGAATGGTATATTCAGACAGGCAGTAAATTACATACTGCCAAAAAGACGAATATGGAAAAGAACTGCTCGTACGCACACGTTCCGGTTGGCAGATATCCAGAGCTATGAGAGAAAAAGAAATATCTAAACGTTACTGCGCACTGCATATAACATGAAAGCGGTGCTTTCTTTCCCGCCAACAAGACGTGAACGTTCAACTCATCTTGTTCGCGCCTTCGCCGGCAGAATAAGCGCGCGCTTTTACAGCCAAACGGGAAACGTAAAGCCAAACGAAAACGTATACGTAGCACCGGAGAAAGACCAATAGCGTCAGGCTTAACAACAGATGCTTTTGCGTATAGAACTGTATATGTATATATAGAGCAGCAGCACAGCACGGCACAGCGGACGACCAATCGATTTGTGGAGCCCGCCAGTGCTCCACTTTTTTTGGCCTTATTGAATGGCGGGCCTCTGTTCGCGGGAACTCTTATCTAAAGACGCCGAAAAGGGATCGAACTCCGGCCCGGGTCTTTCACATGCGCGCTCGCCCGCTTCCGTTTTGCCAGCCCTTTCGAACGCCACGCACCATGACTCTCTCCCCCTCCTACCCTCCACCCCCCTACCCCCCCCCCCCCCCGCACACACACACACACGGGGCTACTCGCCGTCTCCTTCTGCGCTGCAGTCCATAACGCCGCCACTATTTTATTGGTTTTGTTCTCTTTATGAGAGGAGCATCTTGCCGCATTTCACAGACTGCGCGGATGCATTTCGCGCTTGGTTCAACAGGGACTTGTTTCTTTCCTTTTCCTTGCCACTGTCTTTTCTTTTTACTTTTTACGTGGCCTCCGAACAAGAGCCAGGACCCGCAGTAAAGATAGGCGCACGGGTCACGAAAAAAAAAAAAAAGGGAAGGTCGAAAGAGGGACGAACTTCTCCGGGTTCGACGCACTGTGGGACCTTGCGTGCACTATCTCAGTGCAAGCAAAGTTAACGGCCGCGCTCGGGCAAAGACAATTTCGCGCTGTCGCAAAGGACACCGAGCACCGAGCGTAGGCCTACATGACTCGTAGTAAGCGCGCAAAAAAAAAGGAGATGGAACGAATACATCCATCAGTGTAAGCCCTCAAGTTGCGACACGAGTGGCACGCTCGCGACTATGCGTCGAGGGTTATTAAACGGGCACCCCGGTAACAAATTACAGCCCGCAAGGTGGTGGCTCGTGTATCACAGTTAGAGGAGGGGCAAAATGGAAAGAGTGAGTGGGAGAGAGAGATAGAAGGCGATGATTTTAACCCGCGGACGAGGCAAGCAGTAATGAGACGCTCGGAGTACGACGACTTGACTCGTCGGCCGTTTTTTCGGAGCAAATCGTTTTCGGATGTAGGTCGTTCTGTCGTGGAGTGTGAATTGGCTGCGGCGATAGAACTGTGCAGCCCGCGCTGAGGACCGCCGTGCGAGGTGAAATCGGAAATTGCCGCGAATGTGAACAGCGCCTTGTCGTCAGTATATGGGACGGGAGTTGGAAATGCAGCTATTCTGACATGGGGTGTATTCGAGAGTCGGAGGAAACTGGCTGCCTCCGCGGTTCTCGTCGTTCGATAGAATCGAAAGACCGCGAACTGCGCGGGCCACGAACGGCGTTCGCCTTTCGTTGACCGGCTAAGTATAAAAAGCGGCGTGGCCTATCATTAATGGCAGGCCGTGGTGGAGTTCGATTGGCTGCGTCTATATTGGACCTGCGCTTGCGTCAACAAACAAGCTTTCCTAGCAGACAGGCGCCGCACTTTGTTGAGTTAGCGAACTGGTCATGTGTTTAAAAGATATGGAATCATAATGCGCGCCCGGTTCCGTGCGCGAGTATGTTTGCGTCAACATCTGCGGCAGAATGAAGGACAGCACTTTTTGATGCAGCGCTGAGATACGAAGACGAATAAACACAGACAGCGCTCCTCCTTCGTTTTCGCCTTTCAGCGCTGCATCAAATATGTTAATATTGCAACTAGCCCAACTTTACATCCTATTGAAGAACCGTACTGATTGATTGATTGATTGATTGATTGATTGATTGATTGATTGATTGATTGATTGATTGATTGATTGATTGATTGATTGATTGATTGATTGATTGATTGATTGATTGATTTCAACATCTGTAAGTAGCAACCCCGTGGTTGCACCCTAAGGTACGCCACGACACAGCTTCTGCATCGTTTATCATCACAACTGGTCCCCACCAAGGAGGTTTTAAAATTTTATTAACCTGCTTGGTCCCCACCGCCTGAAACCAGCACACACCGCGTTCTAAAGCATATAGCACCATAGCTGTGGAGCCAATGCGCGCAGGAAGCTTGCACGTGTTCTATTCATAAAACCTGGAGGAGTGTCGGTTCTTCAGAAGTACAGAAGATGTGAACTTTGCAGTGCAGGACCCTAAGCATTGAATGGCACTGCATGCTGCTTAGGATGAAAGTAGACAACATTGTACGCATCGTCGTAAGATGCAACAGCATTTCTTTACTACCCGCTTCTGAATGTTTCCAACGGTGTGTAGAATCTGCACAATTTTTGTTTGTCGCTCTACACTATAGTGACACCGCGCTGAACATTTGTGACAAATATGGGGCGACGAATAGCGGCGGGAGACTGCCTCATAGCCCAACTGGACGCGCTGGCCACACGAGCCCGACACAGTTTGACTGCGTGCAATCAAACAAAGAAAATATACGAAATCACCTGAAAGGGGGTTACCGGCTCCGGTAACAATGCCGAGAAGAGGAAAAAGACTGAAGCGTATAGCGGAACTTCCGGAACCGGTTTTGAAACTATGCCTTCAGCCACGCTTCCGCCAACGGCTTGCTTCCGTACATCACCCGTGGTAGATTCGGACGCGATAGCACCTACAGGAATCACGCGAAACGTGCCACCTTTCCACGACGGACCGCTCCCGATTCACAAGTATTAGCTTAATTTTCCAAACGCAAGAGGCTAATTTTCAATAGTATTTCTTGTTTGTTTGTTTGTTTGTTTGTTTGTTTGTTTGTTTGTTTGTTTGTTTGTTTTGACGGTCAATTGGTAGGTAGGTTTTAAATCGAAGGTTTCTATTCGTTCCCACCCGACCTTCATGTGGCTGTTGCACCTAGTCATTAAGTCGTCCATACCAGTTGGCTAAAATACCGGTACGTGTCAGTGTTGGCTATAATCCCGGTGTTCAACCAAAGGCGCTATAGCCAACACTGTGCCACCATCTGTGAGATATTGCCCTCGGAACGCATTCATTACTTACAACTAGACCCATAGATCCTCATTAAATTTAGGTGTAGGCGCCTTTCTCCAGCCCTGCACATTGGCGCATTTCGCTATCCATCATTTCAAAAACAGGGTATCTACTCATTTTCCCGAAGGGAACGCCAGGTCAAACATTTATGCTCTCTGAAACACAGCCGGGACAAACGGCTACTTGTACTAAAGAGGCCGCCCACCATGAGCTATGAAAATCACTCTTTCTCGCCAGCTACTCAATCAATGTTCACTCACCTTCTCTCTCTCTCTTCTGCTTTCTGTCAATAAAGTCACACTTCATGGAATGTGAACGCAGGCATATTGTGTTCGTGTTCTTATACTACGACTCTGTTCCAACGAGTCAGAATCTACTCTCTTGCAAAGCTACACTCGCTCATTCGGTCGCTATTGCACTGCGGCCATCGCAGTGCATGGAGTGGATGCTGTGTCCTCGAGGGAGGCCGTGCCAAAAATTTGCTTAAAGTAAGTCACTCTTGTATTTTCCATTTAATGCTTCGCTGCTGCCTTTCATTGCGGCCCAGTCTGAAACCGCCTCGTACACGAGTGCCTACCATACGCGCTATTCAACGTCCGTGCGTTACAATCTAGCACAGTACTCATAGCGACACAGCGTTCCTATATACCTCTACGAGGCATTGGAAGGAAACATGCGGAAACAGGTGATGACAAAAACTCACAGAGTTCCTTATGCATTCGCCTCGGACAACTCGAAGGCGAAAACCTCGTTCTTCTTTTTTCTTCTCATTCGATGCATTGACCCTCCCCCGCCCCTCCTCCGAAAGCTTTTGCACTGCCTCCAGCATTGGAGGCATTGCAAGCTTTCTGCACCTCAGAAGCACACGTTGTTGGGCTAGTCGGTTCATGTTCATTCAGAAGCCATTTCGCGCAAAGAAATAACAAGGGAAGGGTTAAGGGGAGCGCAAACTTTCGACTGTTTATTCCAAGTTTACTGCCGTACTATATATATGAGGCGTCTTTTTCCAAATGGGTCAAATCCATCCAAAGAGAATTTGAGAAAAGAGCAAAAGTTTGCTATGCAAACTAAATACAACGCTGTCAAAGCTATTCTATGATATGTTTTACATGTCGGCTAGGGGAAGTTTCTGGCCACAATCAATTAAAAAATATGCAGCGGATTTCACCATTATTAGCATGATAACTTTGGATTTGGCTCATTTCGAATTGAGACATGGAATTCAATGCGGTATTCTTGAAAAAACTTTATTGAAATTCGGGCAGTCGACATTGCTTCTGTTCACGATGTCGTCGACGTCTCGGGACCGATCTCTCGTCGATCTCTTCACTTCCATCAGAATCCATGATAATCCAGCTCCGAAAGGGCAAAAAAAAACTTGCACAAACACCGCAAACACCCAGAAAACAGGCAGAGCACTCAGGCTAAGCGGGAAATCACACGGAGGCTTCCACGTTCGCCGAATCACGTGATCGCCGAAGCGCTCTGCTATCGGCATACTGGATTTGACTCATTTCGATCCATACAGCGCATGGATCTGGCTCAATTTCGTTTTGAAACGGGATCTGTGAGCACACGTAGCTGTTGGTATGTTCGTGGCGCGAAAAAAAAAAAAACAATTGGCTCGCCGTGCCTTTTTGCAACCTTCTTGAGGTTGTGTGAAATCCGGTGCATATACGGGACGACCTCAGATCTCACCGTTCTCCGCTCTTGCTCAACCCCAGCACCGTGGTGTTCACATATGAACTTCTGGAGGAGCGACTCGGCGACGGCGTTGAGGAGCGTGCGAGGGAAACCAGCCAAGGTCAAGCGATCCAATTGGTTTTGAAAGCCCTTCTGCATGACGCGTGGGCACGACCTGGTTAGTGCACATTCTAGACAGTGTTTGGCTATGGCCCTTTTCACGGTCTTGGAATGCACCGACTCGTATGGCAGCAATTCTTTTTTAGACCTAGGCGAATAAAGCCAACAGGCGTGGCGCTCCTGCAGGTTGATACTATCCAGAAACTGCAAACCGCCGACATCTCCTTACATCATGCCAAAAAAAAAAAAAAAAACAACGGCTAAAACGCGCCTATGGCGTTATACCCGTGTAGTTGCTATCGCAATACAGGTTTAGATGCCACATTTTAGAGTCTCGTCGGTCGCGTTCTGTTTACAGCAGCACAGTGATTCGCTGGAACAATGCTTCTACGATTTACTGCAGCTCACTCGCATGATCTGCACGAAAAAGAAAACTAAAACGACAGTATAACCGTTACGAAGCTTGTTGGAACTTCGTCTCCATCAACCTATAGCAGACGCAGTTTATCATCATCGTGATTGCTCCTCACGAGCTGCCGCTCACTCGAGGGCACGAAGCCATCCGTTCTTTTAAAGACGATAGTCTTTCTTGAGATACTTAAACAGAGAAATTTTGGTCTGTCTTTCTGTCTGTCTGTCTGCTTGTCGGCACGTCACTCAATTCAGCCACTCGGCCAAAGTTGAACCACTTGCCCAAGGGCCAGCAATCATGAACGGCTGACTAGGTTCATACTTGTGTACATTGTCGGTCAAAAAGCAAACATTAAGCTTATCTGAGGCACAACATCACTAGGTAAGTATTAGGTGGTGTGTTCCTCTAATAGAAAATGCACACATACGTAATTCTAAAGACTCTAGTTTCTTAAGCTGCGCTGAAAATGCGACTGCGCTGAAACTTGCCTTCCTCCGTGCCCTCTGCACGAGCTCATTGTTGTGTTTCGGTTTCGGTTCTGTATTGCACTGTACGAATGTCATGGGGCGCCGCTCTGGCATTCGTGTTTTACCCGGGCGACGTGTAAATAAAAGAGTGTGGGGAGAGTACTCGTTGAGTGCGGACGTTTCTTCTGCTTCAGCGCTTCGCGCCGAACCGCGTGTTCGGCCTGGCTGGCGTCCCCGCCGGTCTTCACCTGCTGCTGCGCCGGGACTACCAGCCCGCAACACAGCACTCATGTTTCCCGACGTATTGCCAGATGGCGTCCATATCTCACGCAGCGCCTCTTCTATCGTCTTTAGAAGACATTTGCAGCGAAGCACGCAGATACGCGGCCAATTTTTCATTCATAATGTTACATTAAAGTGTTCGTTTCGGACGTGCCGTCTATTTTTCTACACGACAGTCTGGTAGCCGGCGGACCTTGTGGCGCAACACAAAGCTAATATAATTCTGAGCCTCTATACGGGCCAACGACCGCGCAACCTCTCGGGTCGTTGCTCGCTCTGTGATGTTTGTACGTTCGAGACGAAATGAGAGGCAGTAACATTGAACACGTCACTGCGGCACGAACGGACTTTTTTTTTTACAGGCATGGAGAAAAGCAAGGGGGGGGGGGTCACTTTTTTTTCTGCGAGTGTTGCGGCCGAAGTTTCATCACGCGACATCATAATGGTGCCGAGAAACTCCGTTTGCGTAAGAATCGATCGCTTCGGCATAGGAGACAGGGCGCGCTTTGGTTAAGTCGAGCGTAACAAGTTGAGCAAGTACCTCTTCAAGTCGTTTAAAGCGCACATAGCTGCTTACGACGAGCGTTCACAGCAACCCGTCTTTCCTCTTGAGCACGCAGTCTCCGAGACTCCAAAAGCAAAAGATAAAAACGGAGTTAAGCAGAGCAGGCAAAGTAAAAAAGAAAAAAAAAACAAAAGAAGCAAACAAGGACGTTGTTAGCTCGCCGTCTCGTCTGGCAAAAGCTGAGATTCGATGTAAAAAAAACCAGACGAAGCTTGCACTACGCCGCGCAAGCCTTGAAACTGCGAAGCTGGACGATTGTGAAGACTAATCTGGTTGCTGCTAGGTTGTTTCTAGGATTTAGCTAGGTGATGCAGGTTGTTTCTAGGTTGCTTCTAGGTAGTAGCTAGGCTTTAGCTAGGTGATGCTGGGTTGTTTTTACGTTGATTCTCAGCGCAGAGAGGTTCGAGTTAAGCCACAGACAGTCAGAGGCACGACACGGATGTCCAAACTCTAGAGACAGAAACTCGCACTGAAACCAAGCGTTCGCACCTCTCATAGATCTACGGGCACGTCGTCGTTGGCGTAGGCATTCCATGGCTTCGGGGTATTTTCCCAGCCGCCATTGTTTTTCCATTTCCCTAGTATTATCTCCTTGTACGTACTGGGGGTCTTCGGCTCACCATCACTTCGCAGCCATTTGTTGGGCTAACTGTTGCCTTCTTCCTCTTTAGTGGAAGTTGTGTGTAGTTGTATTTACCCAATTTCCGTTGCACATTACCGTTTATGATGATATAGTTTTCCGATAGGCCGCACAGTGGCACATGCCTGTTTGGATGACGATAGTTTCCTTCTTCATTTTTAGTGGACCAGTGGTGAGTAGTGGGATTTACCCAGTTCCTGTAGCGCATACCCATTCATGATGATGATAGTTTCTTGGTACGGGGTGAACAAGGAACGATTTGCTGAACAGCTTCGCTGTTCAAAGAAAAGTAGTGCTGCTCACATAGTTAAAGGGATGAAGAATATTTCAACACGGGGTGTACTACTGGGGCCGACGTTACATGTCCGCTTGTCGAAACGTCGGCTCCAGCGACACCCCGCGTTGACGAATTCTTCATCCCTTCAAGCTTTCATCTTCCCCCGAACTTCTACCTTCTTCGGATTCACGTAGTTAAAGGAATGTCCGAGGCAACGCCTGGTTACTGTCAATGTCACGCTGCATTACTGTATGTCCGACAAGCGAACGATAATTCTCGATCACCAGCTTTAAAGCAATGACCTGCATTAAAAACGAATTGTATTACAACGAAGTAGCCAGAAAAAAAAGTGGGGTGGGGGGGGGGGGGTTAACCTCACATTTGCCCCACCCGCTCCCGGAATGTTTAGATTTTGTATGTGTATGTGTAAAGGTTTCTTGCATGTGTGTGTGTGTGTGTGTGTGTGTGTGTGTGTGTGTGTGTGTGTGTGTGTGTGTGTGTGTGTGTGTGTGTGTGTGTGTGTGTGTGTGTGTGTGTGTGTGTGTGTGTGTGTGTGTGTGTGTGTGTGTGTGTGTGTGTGTGTGTGTGTGTGTGTGTGTGTGTGTGTGTGTGTGTGTGTGTGTGTGTGTGTGTGTGTGTGTGTGTGTGTGTGTGTGTGTGTGTGTGTGTGTGTGTGTGTGTGTGTGTGTGTGTGTGTGTGTGTGCAGAACTTATGTGCGTGTTTCCTAATACTTGGTGCAACTCATTGTCCCTCAGTGTCCATTTTGTCCATTTATTCTTCAGTCGTGTGGCGGAACTGAGCGCGCCCGTGCCACCAACTGCGCGTGTGAGAGAGCGAGACAACGAGACGTTGTTGCAGCCCCGGAGCGCAATCCCAACTGCTCTTTTTTGTTGTTATTGCTTATGTCCGAGGGCCATCAGAGTTCTCTCGCCTCTCGTGGCCTCGTGTTGCGATCGCGCCGATAGAACTGGCGCCACTGTGGCACTTGAGCGTCGACTCCTGTCTCTTCAATATTTTTAATGGCTAGCGCGCTTCTAGGTCTGTTGCCACGCGAAGAAAAGTTGCCGATGCCAATGAATACGCCAACATTTCCAACAATGTGCTCTCACAGCAGCGTTGCGCGAGGTCTGAAGTCGTCCATGTAGTGGCGCCATTGTACGCGCGTTGACAAGCTTTGGAATTCTATCTATCTATCTATCTATCTATCTATCTATCTATCTATCTATCTATCTATCTATCTATCTATCTATCTATCTATCTATCTATCTATCTATCTATCTATCTATCTATCTATCTATCTATCTATCTATCTATCTATCTATCTATCTATCTATCTATCTATCTATCTATCTATCTATCTATCTATCTATCAATTTCAGGAGCTCTCACTGCCAAATGTAGTTACAGAGAGGAGTGATTTACACATACATTATACAATCTTATATAAAGCAGCTTCAAAAAACGCCAGGCCTGCGCTGAACACGCAGCAGAGTCACAGCAAGAGCTGGATGACAGGAGAGCGGCCAGGAGAGCGGCAGCAGAGTCACCGGAGAGCGCCTTTCTAGACCCCGTTGTAAACTCGACTGGGGCAACGTAATACAAGTACACTTGCAAGGTACCCACTGTGCCATAAAAGCACATAACTTTTGTGAATTAGTGAGGCACCCATAATGCCATTATTCGTCATTCTGCGGAGAAGCGAAGTACCCGCTACATACCTGTAAGGAATATGTGCACCTTGCTGATACTGCGGCTCATGACGATGAAGAATTATGGCTGAGCACTTTGAAATGGGTTGGAAGCATGAAACGACCAACCCGTTACGCAATTCGCATTGTGTGACGCCTGATTGTTTTTTTTACTATTTTACCACGCTATATTACATATGTTAACGTGATTCCTTGCCCGCCATGACGCCTGTATAGGGTTTTTTGCGAAGGAGCTTCAAGCACCTGCTTGGCTTTGTGGTAGAATACTCGACTGTCATGCAAAGAGCCCGGGTGCAAATCCCATCCAGTTTGGGATATTCTTTTTCTCATTTCGTTTCTTTTTTTTTTTTTTTCATTTTGCGCGATAGCGGTTACGGACACCGGCGGCGGATGACTACGCCACCTAAATCGGCTGTTGTTATGATCTCATAGCATCTTTCGCTTTAGAAATTCATGATTAGGGCTGTCGGCGACCGAGGCATGGAGTAGGTTCCATTCAGATGCTGTGTTGGGCAGGAATGTATTGGAGAAAAAGTGTCCCCTCACCAATGGAGAACCCTGCGAACGCCTATAATTGGCGGCACTCGGTGGCTCTAAGTGCGAGCAAGCAAACTTTGGTGCAATAGGTAATGATAATAATATGTGAGGTTTTTACGTGCCAAAACCACGATATGATTACGAGGCACGCCACAGTGGAAGGGATCCGGAAGTTTTAACCCCCAGGTGTTCTTTAACGTGCGCTCACTTCGCACAGTACAGGGCCTCTAGCATTTTGCCCACTTTGGAATGCGACCGCTGCGGTCGGAATAAAACCCGTGACCTTTGGTCAGCAGCCGAGCACCGTAATCAGCATTCCACCGCGGCGGGCATGGTGCAATATGTCGGGTCGGCGCGTCCTCATGAGCTCTGAAGTGTGAAGCAGACTCCGTATCTGAGCGGAATTCGCCTATTTCACGTCAGGCACATGAAAGTTGCTTCGCGAGTGTACTGCTGCAATAGCGACCCCTCGCTTATCGCTTATTGACTACAGAAAAGCGATAGAGGCGGATGCTCTGGCTTCTGCAATCGAACAGCACTTGGCGCATCCTGGAATCGTTTCTAGTAATATCTGCAAGAGACGCAACACGGATCCCCGATAACTGCAGCTTCACGGCCACAAGTATAGCTGTTAAAAGAAATCTCCCGTACAAGAGGTCGCGGGAAGAGAGAGAGAGAAGGAATGTAGGAAAGGCAGGGAGGTTAACTAGGCTATGCGTCCAGTTTGCTACCCTACACATGGGGAGGGGAATAAGGGAGTAAGAGAGAGAGATAGAAGGATAGGCACACTTCACATCACACACACAGTGCCGAGTTTCACAGCCGGTCGCTCAATGAAGTTGTATCAAGTAGCGCAGGAGGGCTCGTGTGGCTGATATTCCCTGATATCCTTCTACTCTGTATCGCTGTAACAAGCATTGTAGATGATGATGTAGTATCTAGTGTATCGACGGTGCACACGACACACTAGGGAACTGACCGAAAATCGGGTAGCTCAATGCAAGCGAATGTGACATAGAAAATGCAAAACAAACCGATCGCTAAAAGGGGACCACTATTGGCATAATAACATATACAGATACCGGGTGTTTCAAGAAACGTGTCCAAAATTCTAAAAAATCAAGAAAATGCGGTATTTGTTCGATGCCTTCACAGTTGCTTCTTCTGTAGCCGCGGGCATCTTAAGATGGTTAAAGACATCATTTGGGCAGTCATTGAGAAATTTAAATTAATTAACTTTTTAATTAGTCGTGTTAGGCGGTTTTGTCAAATAGGAGGATTGAAGTTCTTCATGCGAAGAAACCATCGTAGATTTGAGATATAGAAGCGGCCTTTAGTAATTATTGTGCCGTAATAAAATTCTGCCAAAATCAACGGCGAAACCGAAACCGAAGCTCTTATGAGCGCAATAAGCAGATGACCGGAATGACGTCACTGCTCAAGACAACGATAACAGAGTTGTTATTATTCCGTGTTCGTTAACGTATGTGCGCGATGCGTGCTATTATGGTTGATGTAAGTCGGATGGATGATGGTTGATGACTCATTCTGGACGTGTCAACGACGCTGATTCATTCTGGACGTCTCAGAAGAATATGGCAGTTGCGCTCTTCTGTGTTTCGGTTTCAGTTTCCTCTGCTGAATTTGGGTGACTTTCATTACTTTCCCATTATTGCTAGAGGTCGCTTTCTCAAAATCTCAAAGCTTCAATGGGTTCTTCGATTGAAAGACTTCAATTCTCCTGCAGTAAGACTGCAGTAAGACTTCAATTCTCCTATTGGGCGTAACCACCTAACTACACTAATTAAAAGACTGACGGACTGACATAAGACTGACGGATGATGCCATAACAGCGCCGCTGTGAGCGTTGCTCGCTTGAGTTGACCTCATGTGACACTAGAAGGCAGGTCATGCATATGCGTTTCCGTTTGTTTTTTCTGAATGATTTCTCGAGTTTCCCAACGAAAAATAAAATGTGAGCGGAGTATATACGCTCGAAATAAGAGCAGTACGCTCGAATGTCAGCGCTTAGAAACGTCGAAGAAGGATTTCCCAACGCCTCAAGATTACAAGAAAATTCGACGACCAGGGGCGTAGCCAAGGGGGGGTTGGGGGGTTCAACCCCCCCCCCCCCGAAAATTTTCGATTTTGCCTGCGTATATATACACGCACACATACAAACGCACGCACGAACATACATGAAGCATGGTTGAACCCACCCCCCCCCCCCCCCCGAAAAAATTTCTGGCTACGCCCCTGTCGACGACGCAAACTACCCAGAAGAAAAAGCGAAAGGAAAGAGCGCCATGACGCTCTTTCCATGACGCCCTTTCCTTTCTCCTTTTCTTCTCGGTGGATTACGTCGTCGAATTTTCTTGTAAAGATGCACCAACTAGCCCAACAACAACTTTTACTAAAGCCTCAAGATTAATACGAATATTTATGAGGAACAGAAATTTTAAGCGCGTATAAATGACACAGATGTTACTGGATCCTTTCCATCGGTTACGAAGTGCGTCACCAGTTCAGAAATTCGAATTCACACTTTCGCAAGTGTAGGGAAACAGCTGTTATGCTTTCTCGTCGGTTCGGGAAAGCGGGCGGTTTCTTCATAATGACGTGTTAATCCGAATTTCCGAATTTCTAAATTATTCTGAAGTAATTAACATTAATGTAACTGCTACTTGGTCTATCATGGTTCCCTCGGTTTCTTTGCCAACGTGAGGAGCCTGTTCTGTCCTACCATAACAGCGCCATCGAAATCGCCTTTGTTGACCTATCCTTTTTGTATGGACAGGGAACTATTACTGAAATAGGGGCGTGCAATACCCCCCCCCCCCCCCCGTCCCCCCTCCCCCATCCGTAGCCGACAAAGCAGGATAGCATCCGTCGCGTCGGAGAAGTCCTGGCGAAATGCAGAGGTGGAGCGCAGGGTGACGCAGGTGTCGTCGTCGTTTGTTTCAAAAACTGCGTGCCTCACAGATTGCGTGATACCACGTGTGAAGACACAGAATATCCTAGCTTTTCTGAGCGTGACAGCGGTGTTCATAGGCGTGCACAGGGGTTTCCATTAGGGGGAGCCAAGTTTCATCGCCGTCCCCTCCCCCCCCCCCCCCCCCCCCCTCGAATCCGAAAGAAAACAAGCTCCGTAATGGATGCAAAAAAGAAAAGGAAGCGATGACGTGCATCTTTCACGGCATAAATGTAGGAAGTAAACAGTTCTTTTAATGCTACATCAGAGGTCCTCGGTCCCCGTTATACCCCCCTGCCCCACTGGCCCCCACTGCCCCCCCTGCCCCCCCCCCCCCCCCCTTGCGCACGTCCATGGCGGCATCAGTTCTCGCGTGATGTATTCAAGTGCAGCGTTATCGTCCTGCTCGTTACCCATAATGCCACGGAGTTTCAGAAACTGCCGAAACGTAATGTCCCGCCCTTTTCCTGCTAAGATATGAATGAGCTCTCGGATCATGAGCAACTGGTATTCGAGATCAACGTATATCGAGACCGCTAAGAAGAAAGTAAATGCTCGTTCAGCCTGCGTGTATTAGCGTACGTCATCAATGGCGTTGACGTCTACGAATAAACAAAAAGGCGTTGTTTATTCAGAACGGCGCTTGGGAACGAGACCGCTTCGTTTACTCCGTTGACTACGTCTCGCGTTTTCCAATAACAGCCGTAAACGACAGAAAAGATTGTTTTGACCGAACGAATGGCAGCGCAAATCGAGTGCGTGACTTCGTAATGACGTCAATCCCAAACGGCGCGGAATTACAGACGCTATAGTATCGTAAATTCGTAAACGTTTTTGCGGCATGTCCTCTGACTCACTGTAAAGTACTTTCACTGCACAAGCTCTCGCTTCCTTTCCTCTGTCGTAAATATGGCTGGCGTTCGCTCTTTGCGAACTATATTCGCTTACTCCGCTTTCGTACCAGGTGCCTGCCATAGACATGCTCGCACTTTCTCGACAAAAATTTAAGCATATTAACGCGTCGACGATGCTGAAAGGGAATCCAGACTAATCGTACAGGTGGATGCAACGCTAGCGCAACCAATTTTTTCGCGCATCATCATCGTCGCCATCGTCATCATCATCATGCGAAGGGTCATGATTTGCAGAGCTTCAAGCCTCTTCCTATGGCGTGTGAAATCATATTGTGCACGCCTTTATAAGGAAGACATCTCGCCTGCAGGTATAAGAGAGTTAGCCAGGCTTTTCGCCTTCGCTTTCTCTTCCTTGATGCGATGTGCTATCAATGATGTTTCTCCAGATGACGATGGTGGAATGCCCTGCGAACAAGTTTCTGGGACAACGAAAGAAGAGGCTTTGCAGGCGAAAAGCACGCGTTAGGAACAATTCCCAACGTAGGCTTCCCGTCTCATTCGCATTTCTTTTAGCTGGGGAACAGAAGACGAACACGTCGGACTAGTAACGCCTTGGTGATAGCGAGTTGGTTCATGTTTAGCCTACTAAACCGAAAAACCGCCACTGAACAAACAGGTCATATGTAAATACAAAAAGCGCCTATCGCCTGTTTTCTTCTCAGTGATTGGTTTAGTTCGCGTAATTGTATTGTCCACACATGCGAATGTTTGCTGGCATGCATCTGTATCTCCGCTGGCAATCAACACTGAGCTTTTCGACAGCGTTTGATTGTACAGTGAACGCTGTCACATGTGCTCAGCGCTCGTCACTGTGTTCTAGGTCAATTTTTTCTTCTCCCGCCCCTTTTTTTCCTCTCTCTCTCTCTGTGTAGGGTAGCAAAGCAGGCGAAACACCGTTGCACTCAGCCGGTCAGTCGATCTAAGAATAAATGACACGTCCCACTATGGGCGTTAAAAGTCAAGAATCGGTTGGTTGGGGACAAAATGTGGCTGACAAAAAGACGCATTCAAAAAGAGAAGACGGTAACGCAATATCAATAGCACATTAATAAATAAAGGCAAAGAAGATTAATAATGTTCTGAACTATGTTGAGCAAACCGTAACTACATTAATCGTTGTAACCCTGGGTCACGTTGGGTTACGTTAGCACTGTAGCAATATTAACATGTTCGTGTTCGTGTTGTTATCGTTGGCAATCATGGGCTGTTTCTCTTTGTGGGCAAATAAAAAGTGATTTTTTTCTAAGTGGAAGGTCGATGAGCTTATTGAAGCTCAGCGCCGACGACACACAGTCGCTGAATGTGAAGGAAAACAGTGTTTATGTTTCTCTCTTTACGCATTACCTTTCGTGCTTTGCTATCTAGCTGACACGCCTCACTGCACGAAAGCACAAAAGAGAAACAATCTTTCCATGAAGCTTCTGCGTTCGTATGAGAGATACGAATTGGGGTGCGTTAGTATACCTCCGGGCATTTCTGTAATGGACCTACAGGCTCCGTTAAGATGCATATCAAACGTCTTGTTCGACTTAAACGTTAACGGCCGAGAAAGCCTGCGCAAATTATAACATAACTCCTTCCAGTTCCCGCCTTAGGCGTATTACCATGGGAAGAATATTGCGGCTTAGTATGAAGCAGTCCTACGCGCCGTGGAGGAGAGCCATTGTTTTGGTCAATAACGCATGTGGAAAATCGAAGTTCCCACGCAGTGTCGTGCGCTATCATTGGAAAGTAGCGAACGGGACCAGACTAAAGTTCGAGCGCCTTATTGAAGGTCTAGGAGCAGTAATGCCGGCATTCTCAAAACGCGTTCAATCGCGGACGGTTAGTTAGGGCGTCCCTGGAAGTGGTTTTCACAGCCTAATCACAAGCAAGATATCTAGAAAATTAAAGAGACAACGCAGCGAGTGCTGCGGTTATAATGAAGGGGCACGTTCAATAAACTTGGCCCGGAGTGTGCGGCATACATACTCAGCTTATCGTTATGGCTCTTCTCCACTGAAGTATAGTTATCGTTAGGTCCTGCAGCCGACAGCGCGGCGAAGCTTGCATAACCAGTGTGATGAGTTGTTCGGCGATCGCGATAGTAAGACCAGTGTATGTGAGGCGCGTGGTTTCCATAATCACCCTCGAGCTGTGAAATGCGTATCCTGCTCTTACGCCTGTTGCATATGGTAATTAAATGAGTTCCTGCGGTATGAAAGGCGCGATAAAAAAATAGTCGCATATTAGGAGCTACGATTAGATTAGGAAATTTGCAGGCGAGGAAAGGACGCGGCTGGCGCAACACAGTCATTTGGAGAGCCCTTCATAGTGCGGTCAATACAAAAGGGTGGATTACATAGCAATCATCCTGTGATTATGGCATCATTCAACGAGAGGTGTTCAACGAATGGCCACTGTCACTTCTTGTATTAGTGCATCTTCACACAACGTTGCTGTCATCATCCAGGGGCGTAGCCGGGAACTTTTTTCGCGGGAGACGGGGGGGGGGGGGGGGTCAACTGCCCTTTATGTAGTTCAGACGGGTGAGTGTGTATATATGAGCTCGCATATATGCACATGCAAAATTTAAAATTTCCGGGGGGGGGGGGGGTGCGGAGGAGGTTGCATCCTCCAAACCCCCTGGCTATGCCAGTGGTATCATCGCATCATTACGAGGAAAGCGTATTGTTTAATCATACGTGAAAAAAATAGAAGCGGAGGCAGGGAAAGCTAACCGAGAGGCTGAAGATCTTCCACTGGGCAGCTATGAAAGAATAGAGCAGGAATTTGTGATTTCACGTACACTGCAGCTTCGCAGGCGTGTATCGCATCAACAGCCGAATAATGAAACAATGCTGCTTATTAATTTATAATAAAATGTATTGTTCCTAACGTCAAAGGTACATACCGATGTGTAGATGCCCCTACTTGTTTAAGGCTGGGCATAAGATTGGCACACACACACACACACACACACACACACACACACACACACACACACACACACACACACACACACACACACACACACACACACACACACACACACACACACACACACACACACACACACACACACACACACACACTGCTTCCCTGGAATTTCATCGTTTCCACACATTTCTTTTTTCTTTTAGATCTCCGCAATAGGAAGGATTTTGAAAATATAAAGGGATTTGCGGTGTGGGGAGAACTGACGATGTTACGCCGAGTGAGCACGTGGCCACACCGACCACTCCGCCTGGATCTTCGAATCGAGAAACCAGCGACGTGACAAAAAGGAGGACAAATATTAACCGAGGAGAAAAGCGTTACTCATGGTTGAGGACAAGCAGGATCAAGCGGAGAACAGCGTGGGCAAAGGTGGATCAAGGATACTAGCGACAACCGCGTCGCATCGCAATACCGGCCACTCCCCCACCGACTGACTGAAAGGATCACTTCCCGTGGTCCTTTCAGTCAAAAGGACAAAAAAAGAGTCAAGAGGCGTTCCATCCTGTGCTCTTGTTTTTTCCTTGTCTTGTTTTCTTTCTTTTTTTTTAAACTTCGCGCCACAAATCATTCGTTTCGCTGAGTCAAGAGAAACAGATCAAGTAAGGCAATATGTATGGTTCAGACTTGAGGGTTTAAAAAGCAAGGCACACGACAAAGAAAGGACCCTCGTTCTATATATCCCCGAAAGCGAGGTACATGTTTGAATAATGACAAAACTTTCAGAAGCCGTAAGAAACACAATTCATAAGGGAAATAAAGCACTGCTTTGGGCTAGTTGGTGCAAGTTGAACATAGGTAGCGGGTTTTTGCGCTGCATGGGCGGTACACTTGTTCTGGTTGTGGGAAAGAAGATGACTTTTAAGGGCTCGTTTTTATTTGTTAGACACAATAAGAACTAACAGACAATAATGCCCCGGAAGGTATAGGGGATGCTATTTGTAGTAATTAGGATATAAATGTGAAGAAAGTAAAGAGGACGAAAAGATAACTTGCCGCCCGCAGGGACCGAACGTGCGACCTTCGAATAACGCGTCCGATGCTCTACCACTGAGCTACGGTGGCGGTCATCTTCCCGTCCACTTTATGGGGTATATATGTGCATTTAAATCTAGGAGTGTTAGTCAGCGCCGATCGCAGCCATGGTGGCGAGTGTTGGCTGCGATCGGCGTTGACTAACACTCCTAGGTTTAAATTCACATATTGTCACGTGGTCGTGACGTCGACGAAGAAAGCAGTCGGCGTTTGCAGAATGAAACTGTTTATTTGGCCGAACTTGTGGCCGGGAAAATGAGAACTAGAGCTACAGCAATACACGCTGTACAATGATATCGGCGAACAGGGCGTCGTCCGTCGATCAACTGACAAGCGGTGAAGCGCGTCGGCATTTAAACATGTGCCGTCGAATATTCCAGCATTATCGCTGGCTGTCGTGCAAATTCTAGAATAGGCTCGAGTGTGCGCGTCTTGCGCGCAATCTTAACAAAACGATCTACAATGATCGCGAAGCCTCTCGAACAATGAGGCGCGGTTTGCGCTGAGCGTTGCTGACAGTCTTTGTGGGCGAGAAACGAATAAACCAAAAGTGACAATAAGAAACACCCGTGGCAATGCCCCCCTCTGAAAAAGCATCGTCCCGATGCTTAAAACAGAACAGTCCAATGCATGCAACAATCAATAACAAGAATAAAGCAACAAAGTACAATAAACAATAAGCACAAGCAAGAAAGTACAATAGTAAAGCAAAATGACAGTCCTCAGATTCGCTAACGCGTGTAATATGGTTTGAGGCGCACGACATGGACGACTTCAGGTCGTGCACGGCGCCGCTGAGAGTTCGTAATGCCGTCAGGGACAACCTCGTAGTCGAGTGCGCCGAGGCGGCGAAGTACCCTGTACGGTCCGAAGTATCGTCGGAGAAGCTTCTCACTAAGTCCCCGTCGGCGTATTGGCGTCCATACCCAGACACGGTCGCCGGGCTGGTACTCCACGAAGCGTCGTCGAAGATTGTAGCGACGACTGTCGGTGCGCTGCTGGGTCTTGATGCGCAGGCGGGCCAGCTGTCGAGCTTCTTCGGCACGTTGTAAGTAAGCGGCGGCGTCGACATTTTCTTCGTCGGTGACGTTGGGTAGCATGGCGTCCAGCGTCGTCGCCGGGCTCCTTCCGTAGACCAACTTGTATGGCGTCATCTGCGTCGTTTCTTGGACGGCCGTGTTGTAAGCGAAGGTCACGTACGGAAGGACGGCGTCCCACGTCTTGTGCTCAACGTCGACGTACATGGCCAGCATGTCGGCGATGGTCTTATTTAGACGTTCGGTGAGGCCATTGGTCTGCGGGTGGTAGGCGGTGGTGCGGCGGTGGCTCGTCTCGCTGTATTTGAAGATCGCCTGAGTTAAGTCCGCAGTAAAGGCGGTACCTCTGTCTGTGATGAGGACCTCTGGGGCGCCATGACGCAAGACGATGTTCTCCACGAAGAACTTGGCTACCTCGGCGGCACTGCCTTTGGGCAAGGCCTTTGTCTCGGCGTAGCGGGTGAGGTAGTCAGTTGCTACGACGATCCACTTGTTGCCGGAAGTCGACGTGGGGAACGGCCCCAGTAGATCCATCCCGATTTGCTGGAACGGCCGGTGAGGTGGTTCGATTGGCTGCAGAAGTCCCGCTGGCCTAGTCGGCGGTGTCTTCCGTCGCTGGCAATCTCGGCAAGTCTTAACGTAGTGGGCTACGTCGGCAGCAAGGCGTGGCCAGTAGTATTTTTCCTGTATTCTGGCGAGCGTGCGGGAAACACCGAGGTGTCCAGCCGTCGGGTCGTCGTGTAGGGCCTGGAAGACTTCTGGTCGCAATGATGAGGGCACGACGAGAAGGCAGTCAGTTCGAAGTGGCGAGAAGTTCTTCTTCAGGAGAACGCCGTTCCGTAAGAAAAACGACGGCAGTCCTCGCTTGAATACCTTCGGAACAACGGCGGTCTTGCACTCGAGGTACTCAATAAGGCCCCCCAGTTCCGCGTCGGCCCGTTGCCTTTCGGCGAAGTCGTCGGCACTTATGGTTCCGAGGAAGCAGTCATCGTCGTCGTCTTGCGGCGGTGCGTCGACGGGGGCACGAGACAAGCAGTCGGCGTCAGAGTGTTTTCGTCCGGACTTGTACACGACGGTAATATCGAATTCTTGAAGCCTCAGACTCCATCGTGCGAGACGACCTGAAGGGTCCTTCAAGTTAGCTAGCCAGCATAAGGCGTGATGGTCACTGACAACTTTGAAGGGCCTGCCATAGAGGTAGGGGCGAAACTTTGACGTAGCCCAGAGGATGGCAAGGCATTCCTTTTCTGTTGTGGAATAGTTTGCTTCCGCCTTTGATAGTGACCGGCTAGCATAACTGATAACCCTTTCAAGCCCGTCAGTCTTTTGCACAAGGACGGCACCGAGTCCTACGCTGCTTGCGTCGGTGTGTATTTCCGTATCGGCGCAATCGTCGAAATGCGCGAGTATGGGTGGCGTCTGCAGGCGTCGTTTAAGTTCTTGAAAGGCTTGCACTTGCGCCGTTTCCCACCTGAATTCCATGTTATTCTTCGTGAGAAGCGTCAGTGGTTCGGCGATCTGTGAAAAGTTTTTGACGAAGCGTCTGTAATAGGCGCATAAGCCGAGAAATCGGCGCACGGCCTTCTTGTCAGTGGGTGGCGCGAAGTCGGCGATGGCAGCTGTTTTCCGCGGGTCTGGGCGCACTCCAGACTTGCTGATCACATGACCCAGAAACAAGAGCTCGTCGTACGCAAATCGGCACTTTTCTGGCTTCAGGGTCAGTCCAGAGGCCTTGATTGCTTGAAGTACTGCCTCAAGCCGCCGGAGATGCTCGTCGAAGGTTGAGGAAAACACGACGACGTCGTCCAAATACACAAGGCACGTCTGCCACTTCAATCCGGCCAGTACGGTGTCCATGACACGCTGGAACGTCGCAGGTGCCGAGCAAAGACCGAAAGGCATGACCTTGAACTCAAAGAGGCCGTCGGGGGTTATAAAGGCAGTCTTTTCTCGGTCTCTCTCGTCGACTTCGATTTGCCAGTAGCCGGTCTTGAGGTCCATCGACGAAAAGTACGTCGCGTTGTGAAGTCGATCCAGGGTGTCGTCTATTCGTGGGAGGGGGTACACGTCCTTCTTCGTGATTTTGTTCAGGCGCCGATAATCAACGCAGAAACGCAGTGTCCCGTCCTTCTTCTTCACTAACACCACGGGTGACGCCCACGGACTCTTGGACGGCTGGATGATGTTGTCGCGTAGCATTTCGTCGACTTGTTTCTTTATCGCGTCGCGCTCTCGAGTAGAAACTCTGTAGGGGCTCTGACGGAGTGGTCGAGAATGTTCTTCTGTTATAATGCGGTGCTTCGCAAGGGGCGTTTGTCGGACCCGCGATGACGACGAGAAACAGTCCCTGTATTGCAGGAGCAGGGTTTTCAGCTGGTCTTGCTTGGCCTTCGGAAGGCTCGGATTGACGTCAAAATCCGGTTCGGGACCTCTATTCGTCGAAGCAGGTTCGGCAGCATCGAAGAGGGCGAAAGCATCGCTGGCGGCTAGACATTCGTCGATGTAGGCAACCGTCGTACCAAAGTTGAGGTGCCTATATTCGTGGCTGAAGTTTGTCAGCACCACCTTTGCTTTACCGTCACGCAGCTCGGCTATACCTCGTGCGACGCAAATTTGACGGTTCAGGAGTAGGTGCTGATCACCCTCGATGACGCCTTCAAGGTTCGCAGGTTTTTCGGTGCCGACGGAAATAATGACGCTGGAGCGCGGCGGAATGGTCACCTGCTCTTCTATCACATTCAATGCATGGTTGCCTGGCATCGCGTGGGGCGGGAGCGCTTTGTCTGAGGTCAGTGTTATCGACTCAGACCTCAGGTCGATGACGGCGCCGTGGTCACTTAAGAAGTCCATTCCAAGTATCATATCCCTGGAGCAGTTTTGTAGGATTACAAAGCTCGCAGGATAAGTCCGGTTATTGATGGTGACTCGCGCCGTGCAGACACCAATCGGCGTTATCAGATGGCCTCCAGCGGTCCGGATCTCGGGGCCTTCCCAAGCAGTCCTAACTTTCTTCAACTGTGCTGCGAACGGCCCACTGATGACGGAATAGTCGGCTCCAGTATCGACGAGAGCAGTGACGTTGTGGCCGTCGATCAGAACGTCGAGGTCGCTAGTCCGCCGTCTTGCGTTGCGGTTAGGTCGCGGCGTCGGGTCACGGCTACGTCGGTTTGCACCGCTGCTTCCGCGTTGCGTCGTCAGGTCTGCTTCCGGTCGCAAAGTTTCGTCTTCAGGGCGTCGTTCGGCGTGCGGCGGGGGCTCGGAACTTCGTCGCGGCGTGGTCGTCGACGGCGGAGGATCTTCAGCATTTCGTCGTTCAGCAACCGCACCTCCATCGGTTGCTGCCCTTAGTTTTCCGGATACGGGCTAGGCGACCGGCCCCGGTTTGGGCCAGTGTACTGCCGGCGGGGCGGTGACATGTAACGGCCGGGCGACGGCGAGCGGGAAGGTCGTCGTTCTTGCCGCTGTGCTCCGGTGAGATAGTCGTCGATGTCGCGAGGCCGTTCGCCTGGCTGCGGGCGCGGCGCGTTGACGGCGAATCCGCGTAGCCCCATCTGTCGGTATTGGCAGCGGCGGTACGTGTGGCCGGCCTCCCCGCAGTGGTAGCAGAGCGGGCGGTTGTCAGGGGCGCGCCAAACGTCGGTCTTTCGGGGGGTGTAGCTTTGGCTTGCAGGCGGGCGGGATAGCGTCGGAGGTGGCGGCGGTGTCTGGCGACGGAAATGCGACGGCGCGGGGCGTTGGTGATAGCGCGGAGTGGCGACAGCATGGCGTGCAACGGCAGCATAGCTCATTGCTTCCGGCTCAGGTTGCGGCGGTGCAGCAACTCCCAGCGAATGCTGAAGTTCCTCGCGAACGACGTCGGCTATGGAATGCACCTGGGGTTGAGATGCAGGAAACATCTTTCGGAGCTCTTCGCGCACGACCGCCCTTATCGTCTCACGCAAGTCGTCGGAGCCCAGCGCATGTGCTTCCCCGTAGTTCGTCGTCGGCATGCGGCGGTTGTATTGCCTCGTGCGCATCTCGAGCGTCTTCTCGATTGTTGTTGCCTCCGCCAGGAATTCTTGGATGGTCTTGGGTGGGTTTCTGATCAGTCCCGCGAACAGCTCCTGCTTGATTCCTCGCATGAGGAAGCGCACTTTCTTCTCCTCGGGCATCTCGGGGTCTGCGTGGCGGAACAGTCTCGTCATTTCTTCTGTGAAGAGTGCCACGTTTTCGTTAGGCAGCTGCACGCGGGTTTCGAGCAGAGCCTCGGCCCTCTCCTTGCGGACGACGCTGGTGAATGTTGCCAGGAACCTGGTGCGAAAAACGTCCCATGTTGTCAGGGTTCGCTCTTGGTTCTCGAACCAGGTTCTAGCTGCGTCCTCCAAGGCGAAGTAGACATGCTGTAGCTTGTCTTCACTGGTCCAGGCGTTGAAAAGGGCGACTCGGTCGTAGGCTTCGAGCCAGCTTTCCGGGTCTTCGAACGACGATCCGCGGAAGGTTGGCGGCTCCTTGGGCTGGCGAAGAAGGATTGGCGCAGGCTGCACGTGGTCGGTCATAGTCGCTGTGGTCGATGTTGAGATCTGCGGCTGCCTGGGTTTTTCGGGAAGGAGCCCGTGCTCTGGCTGCAGTCCCTTCTGCCTGCGGCTTGTTCGACGATCCGGGATTTCCTTGCCGTCGTCCTCGTCGCGGCTTGGGCTTGGGTCAGCGCTCCGCGGTGGCGTCCGGATCATGGAAGAAGCAGCACCTCCACCAGATGTCACGTGGTCGTGACGTCGACGAAGAAAGCAGTCGGCGTTTGCAGAATGAAACTGTTTATTTGGCCGAACTTGTGGCCGGGAAAATGAGAACTAGAGCTACAGCAATACACGCTGTACAATGATATCGGCGAACAGGGCGTCGTCCGTCGATCAACTGACAAGCGGTGAAGCGCGTCGGCATTTAAACATGTGCCGTCGAATATTCCAGCATTATCGCTGGCTGTCGTGCAAATTCTAGAATAGGCTCGAGTGTGCGCGTCTTGCGCGCAATCTTAACAAAACGATCTACAATGATCGCGAAGCCTCTCGAACAATGAGGCGCGGTTTGCGCTGAGCGTTGCTGACAGTCTTTGTGGGCGAGAAACGAATAAACCAAAAGTGACAATAAGAAACACCCGTGGCAATATATACCCTATAAAGTGGACGGGAAGATGACCGCCACCGTAGCTCAGTGGTAGAGCATCGGACGCGTTATTCGAAGATCGCAGGTTCGGTCGCTGCCGGCGGCAAGTTATCTTTTCGTCCATTTTACTTTCTTCACATTTATATCCTAATTACTACAAATAGCATCCCCAATACCTTCCGTCGCATTATTGTCTGTTAGGTCTCATTAAAATTGTTCTGGTTGTGTTTTTTCTGTGCTTTCGTAAGTGTCCCTCTGTATCGCCCACGCAGCGCGAAACCCCGCAACCTTTTTTCATAAGGGAAAAGCAGGAGGGTTAACTACAAACATCCCGTTTGGCTGCGCTGCGCGCGCGAAAGTGAAAAGGAACTGAAATAGGAGGAAGGGTAGAGAAATTCGCACTTTGAAGCACGAACATACGGACGAAAAGAAGCGCTCGTCATGCAGCTCCTCAAAAGCTGTCAAATGGATTGTTCGCGATGCGTCTTCAGAATCGCAACAGCTTTTTCGTACAGTATTCTGTATCGCGGACTCACGAGGTCACGGTCCGAAGATCTGTTCTGCAAAGTGCCGGTAATTAATAACAATAATAGTATCAAGGGTTTTACGAGCTAAAACCACGATATCATTGTGAGGCACACCGTATGTGGAGGGCTTCGGAAATTTTGACCGCCTGGTGCTTAATGTGCACTGACATCTCACAGCACACGGGCCTCTAACATTTCGCCTCCATCGAAATGCGACCGCTGCGGCCGAGATGGAACCCGCGACATTCGGGTCAGCAGCCGAGCACCACTGTACCACCGAGGTCGAAGGTCGTGGGATCGAATCCCGGCCGCGGCGGCTGCATTTTCGATGGAGGCGATAATGTTTGACGCCCGTGTACCTAGATTTAGGTGCACGTTAAAGAACCCCCGGTGGTCGAAATTTCCGGAGCCCTCCATCACGGTGCCTCTCATAACCATATCGTGGTTTTGGGGACGTTAAACCCCAGATATTATTATTATTATTATTATTATTATTATTATTATTATTATTATTATTATTATTATTATTATTATTATTATTATTATTATTATTATTATTATTATTATTATTATTATTATTATTGTACCACCGAGACGGACTGCCGGTCATCTGAGTGCGCTGACGTTGTCCAAAGGGCAAGCCTCTCACCTTCGTATGCTGTAGTCACACAGGATGCATTCTATAGTTTCTTTTACGCCTCGAGTGTCGCAATTGTCACTGCCGGCCGTACCAATCGGGAATTAGTAGGCACTCGCAAACGAATTTCCTAGTGGGGAGGTGTCGTATCAGTGTAATACTCAACATCAGGTGTAATACTTGAAGAGTAAGCACTAAGTAAACGTGGTGCAACCTCGCATTCCACAGCAAGGGCATGCGAGCAAGCGTGCTGTACTTGAGACCTCAAAACAAGCGACGTCTAAATAGAGAACTCACAGGGTCGCTATATAGAAGCAGAAGAGATGAAGCAATGCGCTGTTTTCTAGGTCGAGTAAACAGGCGCAGTGCCAATGAGCTCAAGCTCGAGAGAAATCTGGCGGACGATGTTTATAGAAAGGCAACTCAGTATAGTTTACCAGCCGCGTTATTTCCGTGGTAAGTGCGCAACGTGAAGCGACGTTTTATTCGCTGCCTTAGAGCCACCGTCATTAACCGAGAAAACATCGCGGGGATCTCCAGCAGCGACTTCCGGTTGTTGCCACATCCAACGTGCTTTTCTGATACGCACAGGAAAAAAACCAGACCCCCCCTCCCTTACGTCTTTGTTGAAGTAGTTAAGAGACTCCTTTTGAAATACGTGCGTCAACCTTTGGAACGCGACCAACGTTCCACCTTGCCGTTTTGCAAGCTTACTGGCAGTGCGCCCTATGATTGGTAATAGTGTGTGCAGCTTTATTTTAGCGTAACGATAGGGTAGACGGAATGATGGGCACTCGAAGTGACCAGCGGTAGTTCGTGGGTTTGGGAATATTGCTGGCGACCGGACTGTAATCACCGGGACACACGGCGACGTATCGTGCCACGGCTCGCAACGAACTTGAAATAGAAAGCAAGAAGTTGTAAATTGTTAGAAAATTTACATTGGTTTAGGGTATTCCCACACCTCTCTTTCTTCCTCTCATTGTTCTTAGTGTTTGCAGCGGATGCCTAAGATATAAATAAATACACTCAAGAAATATGACGACCTCTACACTATATACGCAATGAAAATTGATATAGAAATACCGAAAAAAGAAAAAGTGTAAGGAAACGTCTATAACGTACAATGTTTTATACTATAAAGCGCGACGATGCATATTCGACAAACTTATAATCTACTTCGTAAATAACATAAACAATGTCATAAACGATGCATCAGACTAATATCAGCATACTTATTACACATGTTCGCAAATTACGCAACATATTTCAAACCTAAAATCACGTCCTATTTCCAGCAGTCGACAAAACTTGCGCTTTTTGTAGAAAACGTGACAGATCTCCTGCAAACCAATTCAGCGGTTGCCGAAGGGCTTCACTCTTCATTATTCTACGCTTCTTAATATACGAGAAATAATGGAACTGTCCACTACCTACGCCTTCGTAATGCTAAGTGCACAAGGAAGACTCGATCGCCTAGAACTAGCCAGCTATCTTCCGATACTCATTGTTGTATTGTGGTTCTTTTTGGCGAACAATAGCGATACGCAAGCTCCCAGTTTAACTTGCATGCAGAGAAGTACAGTGTGTTGGGAGCCAGAAATGACATCGCCATTGCACGCGAAAAAAAGAAAGCAAGAACAGAACATATTTCACTTAGGCAACAAGCGCCCGTATACGTTTCCTAACCACGACCTGAACGATTTGGCAAGCGGTACGTAATCTTGCCTTGCTCTTCTTACGTAACGAAAAAGCGTAAATGCTGAGTGTGCTTTCCACCCGGCGAGGCTGGCGTCGAGCCATTTCATCGCAAATGAGGCGAGACCGCTGCTCTGGACAGCTCCGGTTATAAAAGACACCTCGCGAGTAAGTGTCGCAAAGAATGTTTGCATATGTGCAAGCTGCGACGGCGATCGTCCCGTCATACAGCGTCTTAGGGGCACCTTCAAGAAGCTGCCTCCTCAAGTGGCGGCTGTCGCAAGATACACGTGGCAGGACGCAAGCTCAACTATCATTTGCATCCCACTGAGGTTAACCTTCTTTTTTTCCCTCATAGCTTATCAAACGAGCGAACTCCGCAAGAGAGGCTCTTCTCGCTGTCCTGTTATCTATAAGAATGATAGCGTGCGCGCACACGCTATCTGCTGACGCTACAAACATTGTCGCGAATGCAATTTTGATCCACTTAAGAGTCAATGGAGCGCAAGTACGTCAAGACCGGTTTAGGGGCTCCAGCGAACGAGACGGTCTTGAACATTGGTACCACGTCAGATAGTGAGGCAAGTGATGAAATGCTGCCTACATAATTTATTGGCTGACGTTTTCAGCACTATATAGTGGTGGACCTATAGCACAAACAGTGAGTGGCATTCGTCGTGACAAGGCGCGAATGCGGGTATGTATGTCTGCCACTTGTTTGCATAAAATCAACAGTGGATATACAGCGCTCGTGTTATGTCTGCTTCCTTGTCTTTGTTTAATTGTCGCGCAGGTTGAAGGTGACCTGCATCAACGCCCGAAGGACGCTTGACCACTTGCGAGACGAGACTCGGGCTCTGTATGAAATATATATATAGCTTGGTGTTGTATGGCCTGACGCGTCATGCAGAAACAGTGACTGGCATGATCGATACCCGACACGCATATCCAAAGACGCGCACGCTTACATCCCTCTAATAATATGTGTTATTTGGACGCTGCGCATCTGTACCGCTTTCTACGGAGCGACGCTCCTGTAATGCCGCCCAGCCTTTCACACTACAAACACTACCAAACCGGTCGAGACCGGTCTGTCGTATTCGTCGTTTATTGGTGACGCATTTCACTTTTCCGTCATGTTCCGGGCGCCCGGCCGTGACTGATTTCCCGACATATTTCGCACTCCGGTGCATTGCACCTCCTTCCGATGCGTTTCATCTCCTCCGGATGCCGTAATTGCTTGAGTCATCGCTTTCAATGCGGAGTAGCTTCTCAAAGCTAACATGACGTATTGAACTCAATGAGCCTGTGCTCATGAGATCGGTGTCGATAGCTTGCTCTCATATTAGTAGAGGAATGCACTTTGTGGGGGCTTGTAATTCCTTTAATTGCTGCGACACTTTGTGACAAAAAAGCCTTGCGGTTTATCCGCTAAAGATAAAGGACATTCCGTGAACGCTAGCTTACGTCGGAATGGAAAGCTAATGCTGAAGATTCATAAAAAAAAATGAAAACGCCCGCGTCACCACGGAACGCACACCATGGTATAATACTTAATGCTTGTGCCGTTTAATTCTAGCGCTAGACATTAAAATCTCGTATTCTTTCTTCAGCTACCCGGCACATGCGGCATGTGTTTCAGAGAACTTCAAGAACCAGTGGATGTACCTGCCGCTGAAGACCACTTTGACCTCCAACGTCACACTTTTCGCTGCATGACCGATTGTTTGCAAAGACAAAAAAAAACTTATAATGTCCCTTATGCGTTCGCCTAAGAGGACTCGAAGGGATCTGCCCACCTATGTCGTCTAAAACTTAAAATTCGTCACTTCATGCCCACAACGTCACCTCGTTTAGCGACGCAACGGAAATCAATACACCTTGCTCTAACGACACCGTTGGAATCGGCAGATCTCGAGAAGCCATTGTTGCTATGCGCGCAAGCTATGTTCCCTTCTTTACATCCACTTTTTCCGTTACCCTGTGCAGGGTAGCTAACCGAACACGCAGCCACATGCTACTATATAGTAAAGTGAAGAAATACAATCTTAACAAAAAAACAGTATTACTGTGATGGCATAGTGGCATTGGAAGGAAGGAAGCAAAAGAGAAAAGAAACAGAAAGGCAGAAGGCAGGGAGTATAACCAGAAAAGCACCCGGTAGGATACCCTACACTGTCGGGTTGGGAATTGGGAATATAAAGATGAGAGAGAGAGAAGAAGCACTGAAGCACCGCTTATCTCAATGGCACTTAGAGCGCTATCATAACATTTCACAAGAATAATTTTTTTCTCTCATTATTTTTTGGCGCGGCGCCATCAACCGTACCGTTGAAGGCGGGTCTGATATGCAGATGCACAATGGTGACACGGTTATTCGGCCCTAGATAAGCGCACAAGCACATTAGATTGCATGCGTAATAAGAGCCAGCGAGACCCTTGAGCGCTGCTCTATGCGATGCTTGTCGACAACGACGTGGAATACACTTCCTCCATAGTCGCGCCAGCCCATACATGCTGTCCCTGGTTTTTCAAGGTGTTTCTCCGCGGATGAGATTTCGAGATAGTCTTTTCAGTGACGTGCACAAATGCGCTTGTGATAGCGCTGAAAGGGTAGTCACTGCTTGTCCATATTACGTAACCGCGTGCTCCTCATCTCTCCAATGACGTCATTCCCAACCGACTTTCTTTAGCGGGGGTTTCACACCGGAAGTTGGGGTGCATGCGCAAGCTCACGCTGTCTGCTGTGCTGTGTCGTGCATCGACCATTAAACAAACGAGCCGAACCAGCAGTGTGAAACCTCTGTCCGCTTTTCGAATTTCTAACACTCCTTGAACAGACAAAACGTTAACAAAAAGTTCCAGGTGTATTACATGTAGTACGCAGAGCTTGCTTCGATGTCTAATGGCGACCTTCTAGTAGACGTGCGAACGTGAGTGAGTGCCGGTGTGAGTGTGAATAGGCGTGAGTATGAACGCAAGCGAATTTCGGCGAATATGAGCGAGCGTGCGTATAAACGTAATGAGTGCCGGTTAGTGTGAGTGGGGCGCCGAGTATGAACATGAGCGCCAGCGAGTGTGAATTCGCGTGAGTACGAACGTGAGTGCTTACCTGTGTGTGTGAATAGACGCGTGAGTGAGTACCGGTGAGTGTAGGTGGATGTGAGCATTAACTGACTGAGTAACTATGAGTAACAGTAGACGTAAGAACGAATTATGTGAGAGCTAGTTCGATGAATGTCCGGACAGGCAGGGATTGCTTCGTTTAATCTCCGCTCGCGCTCGTCGTGGAAATGTACCGTTGGCCGTGCGGAAGACCATCTAGGAAAACCCGAAACACTTACCAAAACTTCCGATAAAAGATTTCTCTGCGCTATCTTTATCGATGTCTCACAAGACACGCCGTTTGCTGTATGATCAACATCAACAGTAAATATTCGCTACATCCGCCAATAAAGTAGCAACACCGACGAATCCCAGCGTTCTAGCCCATTTGAGGAACACCGCGATTACATCGGTGTTTCGTTTTACGCATTCGTCGATTTTCTGTCAGCAAGCCAGACGCAACCGGCTTCGCGAGTGACACACCGGAAAACCCGCGCGCGATCCTTTCTCAAAAGAAAAAAAGTTGCGCGACTGCTTTCTTTCAAGAAAGCCCACGGCGCGTCAGCGTGAGTGGTTCGTGTTTATTCGAACGTCGGTTGATATTTCCACCCGCTGCCTTCACTCTTCTGTAAACAGCCGCACCGATGCCCTTTCTTTCTTTCTTTCTTTCTTTCTTTCTTTCTTTCTTTCTTTCTTTCTTTCTTTCTTTCTTTCTTTCTTTCTTTCTTTCTTTCTTTCTTTCTTTCTTTCTTTCTTTCTTTCTTTCTTTACTTCCTACTTAACACGAAAAAGTTTGCTCTGGCGTTGCTCCCCTCGAGATAAGAGCATGCTCACATTCGCTTAGAAGGAAACGTTAACTCAGGAACTTTGGCCGAACTCTTGACTTTCCTATGATAGCGTACACGTATAGGTTACCAACGAAACGATTAGAATGAAGTCTGTTCCATTAACTATATCTGACTTAATTATTCGATCCTGTAGGAGTCGTGATGTTTCTCTGGGGATGCCCCACATCGGTAAAAAATACAGACAGCGACACTGCGTCCATAAGAAGTAGAAGTCGGCATTGTGAAACGATTAAACGTTTATCGTCCTTGTGACGCAGGTAAAATGTGGGTATCTTGAAGTTTCTCAAATGTCGATGCGTCGTTGCTAAACGGCGCTCTATTTCTGGAGTCTGCAACCCCCAACTGAATATGGATCGCCATCTGGCTCACGCCCAAACGCTTCTAAGTAACTCTCACTAAACGCTGCAGTCGCATCCACGTAGTACGCCGTCGCTTTTGTCCACAGCGTTTATGTTTTAGTTCGCCCACTAGGCATACAGATTGCTCTCAAGTATACGACCATCTGCCCGACGTTTATGCTGACACTTAGAGGTTCAAGGCGGGCCAACGCGGCCGTTTGTGATGGCCTGTGCGCGCTGTAACGAGGACAACAGCAAAAACAAACATTCGATAGTTTCCTCACCTTCGCGGTGATTGCAAGCAGCACTATCTTCCACCCCGATGCTGAAGGCAAAAGATTTCTTCAAAGCGACAATCACAGGATGCCCACCTAAACAGCATTCACACCGTAGGTCGGTCAAGGCAATACGGAATTACCGAATATTGCTGCGGCCTGTTAGCGATACTGTAATTCTCCTGTTCCTCAAATGCTATAGAGCTTGTGAGCGAAGCTTCTATAACTCATAGATTTCGGCGGCGGCGGAGGCGTCGTACGCTAGAAACCCGGCACCGGCGAGCATAAAGAAATGCAGCCCTCACCGGTCAGATGCGTACGTGTATGCGCGCCTCCTTTCCCCTTCCCCATTACAGGGTAGCTAACCAGAGATTTCCCCTGGTTAACTTCCCTGTCTTTTCTTTCTCTCTCTCTCTCTCTCTCTCTCTAAGGGGTTCTATTGTATTGGCTCTCTGTGAGAGAGGAAGCACGCGTGCGCAGTGGAACACCAGGTATACGCGGCGCTGTCTTAACGTCGTCAGGACAAGAGTAGGCAGTTTTATAATACGGTACGCGAAGTTTGGCGTTAGCGTTTGTCGGCACTGCACATACGTCGTACGCTATGCTCTTGGGGATACTCACGTTAAGTGACCAAAATAGCGTATTGTGCACAACCAGCGCTATCGCTGCCTACCCTCTTCTAAAACTGCCTAATAAAGAGTTTTAGAATAGGGTACGCAAAGCTTTGCGATAGTGTTTTTCGCCACTTCGCGTGCGTCATACGCTATCCTCTTGTGTACCCACGTTAAGTAATGGAAATAACGAATACGTACGCAACGAACGCTATCTTTGCGTACCCTGTTCTAAAACTGTCTAATATTCCTAGACACCCGCATTGCGTCCTCCGCTGCGGAGCTCTGACACCGATTCGTCGAGTGCGCGATCGGTTTTCGCGTCTGGCGGGAGCTTTGTTCGCGTGATGCGCGCTGTCATCTGCGGTGCGCGTGCGTCACTCGGGCGCCGGTACACGCAAGATCACGCATCAATAGTCGCGCCGGCGTGTAGTTGGCGCAATCGATTGACGTGCATTACACGAATGGAAGTGCCGCCGTACAGGACGTCTCAACTCAAGGGGAGGGAGTAGTTTGCTGGGATTGCGTGCCCAAAGTAAATGCCTCCTTGTAATAGACAGCCTCTAAAGTGGCTATAGTTGTGGTTAATGTATAGTAAGCAGAAAAAGAGCAATAGATAGATAGATAGATAGATAGATAGATAGATAGATAGATAGATAGATAGATAGATAGATAGATAGATAGATAGATAGATAGATAGATAGATAGATAGATAGATAGATAGATAGATAGATAGATAGATAGATAGATAGATAGATAGATAGATAGATAGATAGATAGATAGATAGATAGATAGATAGATAGATAGATAGATAGATAGATAGATAGATAGGCGAGTTCAATAAGAAATAAAGCACATACAAACAAACATACTAACGTGTAAGCTAGCAAAACGAATAAACACAACAATTGTTTACAAGGTCCGGCTGACACCTGAATAACTTCGGAATTCTGTAAGCGCTTTACTTGGGCGCTATTGATTTTTAGGGCACGGTCAGTAAAAACTTGGAGGTAAGTGCGTTGCGATATAGAATGCAGTGAAGGTGACACTGCCGACCCAATTCTTTGCAATGCGTTTAAGAAACACGTTGAAGTACGCCGTGACCTGTTTTCTTTTTCTCTCCGCAGCCAATACAATCTGCTGAGTCATCGTAAGGCCGAATCCAGATGACGGCATCGGCCGCTTCCGGTGAGATCCAGACTAGAGCGCACGGATCAGCGAGCGCCTTCGTACAGATGACTCGGTCTGTTAACCTGTATCACACTGATTCACATATCGCCCGCGTCTCCACGTCCTCGTCCAATTAACACGCTCGTGTTTCGAGCAGGCGTCCTTCGCTCGAGGGATATACACAAAATATAGGCAAATGAGGCGATGCCTCCCACCCCTATCGCCCTTGCCCGTCCTCGCATCTCCAATCTGTTCCACTGCATCAATATGCGCGCATACGCCGCAAGTACACTCTACCGCAAGAGCGCGCGAGCGTTCCGATTGCACCCGCCGGGCAGCGCCGTTCCCCTACCTTACGCTAGTGCTGCCTGTCTCTCGCCGAATCAGCAGCCAATTGAATTGAAACTCGCGTCAGTGTGTATAACGAGCGCAATTCCTGCGCTGTTGCAAGGTTGCGTCGCTACGCTGCCACCTGCGGCGGCGGAGCGACGACTTTAGCGTGCCGCGTCGGCGACATTCGAGGCGCTCCTCTCTCGGGCGCCGCGGAACCTTGTCCTCGTTTCCGTGACGTCCTCGTCCCCCATTCCGCGGCGCGAACGCGAATCCAAGTTTTCGCGCTCCCGTCTCCCCTCGCCCCTCCTCCCGCCTTTAACTTCTTTTGTTTCCCGCTAGAACGAGAGAGACACAATTAGTCGTCGACAAGTTTTGGGTGGCGTCATCCGCGGCGAGAAGAAAAAAAAACTGATTGCCAAACGAAGCTGCACACTTCGCCAGCGGTATACAGTACGTCAAGGCAGTCAGCCAATGTTTCTTGTGTACACAGGCGCACGTGTGTGCGTTGCCCGGCGGCGGAGCTTGCAGCAGCGCGAGCGTCGAAGCGAGACGTGAGCCAAGAGAGGAACGTCGCCATCAACGATTTGCTATCGGCGAGCGCGACAGGAAGTCGGAGGAATCGCGTAAGCGCGGCTTATGCGTCGGAGCATTTATACTATACATGTATGCAGCGAGCGCTTAGCCAGAAGCGAGAAGCTCTCAGAAGGTGAAAGGAGCACGCCGAGCCCGGAAATGGCAATTTAGCTCTCGAAGGCCCGCTGTGTATGCAGTCGACAGTTGAGCAACTGGGAAAAAAAAAACACAACGGAGGATCGTTTTGTTATAATGTTAAGTAAAGGCGATGACGGTATTCGCGAACTGCGACATGTCGCGAAAAGGAAAGACGTCGTCAATCATGCGTTGAATTCTATTAGGCGGTCAACTTCTACTAGACGTTGAGTTCGTAAGTGAGATGGAGTGGCTGGTTCCCCATTCCGCTCTTCAGGACTGAAGTGCTGCAAGGCAACTTCGCCACATGGCACGCTTGTTCTCTTTAGCTGAGTAGAACAATCCGATTAGCGTACTAACGTACGATTTTCTGTACTATGTTACCTCCTGCCCTCTATGATGTATCATGTAAAATCTGATAATAAACAACGTATAACGAGCGAATACATCTTCTTAAAGACCAGACGTGTGCTCTGCTGTTTTGTGCTGGTCGGACCAAATATTAACGACGGACATTATCAGAGACTTCATTCGCTGTCTTTGGAACATTTCTTTATCATTTTGTTGTGATATGTGCCTATAAGTGTGTTTTTGCATATGTGTGCCCGAGTGTTCTATTTTACATGAACTGCCTTGTATGTTTTATATGTGTTCAAGTTTCACTCAAGGGCGAAGGAGTAGCCGGCGCCATAATTGTGCGCCAACATCTCCTTATATATCATATCAATAAAAAAAAGGTTAAAACAAAAATACAAGACGCATTTGCCTACACGAACTTAATGCTACAACTGCAGTCTCCTATAGACTGGCGACGGCAGCGACATTGCGATGACGGTGTAATATAAAATAAAGAAAAAAGACACACTAGTCTACTTTGGGTTAAGTGCATATGCCTATAAACCTCAGCTGTGTCGAAGTTATTTCCGAATCCACTACTACGCCACGCCTCATGATTATGAGGCGGTTTTACGTCCCAAAACAACGATATGATTATGAGGGACGCCGTACTGGAGGGCTCCGGAAATTTCTGCCACCTGGGGTATACGTGCGTAACATCGCACAGTACACGGGCCTCGAGCAATTCACCTCCACCGAAGAGCGGCCGCCGCGGCCGGGATTCGATCCCGCGACCTTCGGGTCAGGAGTCAAGCAGCATAACCACTAGACCATCGCGCGGGTGCCATTGATTGATTGATTGATTGATTGATTGATTGATTGATTGATTGATTGATTGATTGATTGATTGATTGATTGATTGATTGATTGATTGATTGATTGATTGATTGATTGATTGATTGAATTTCAGGCTTTCTGCATTGCTGTGACCAGGTATAAAAGGGAGTAACCTTCGCAGAATACTCATACCTCGCGTGCCGAAGTTCGAGAGATTGCGTCGCATACAGAGCCAAGCAAATCGGCCGTCGCTTTCGTTTCGCCCCGCGCAATTTTGCAAGAGACCTCCGTTTAAAAATGGCAACCGCTTCAGAGGATGCTGCTCCCGCGCGGCGACGTGTACCTCGCGGCGATGCGAGATGCAGCGACGGCAAGCGGATTCGGCGCTCATGACTCGGTCGGAAAAGTTCGATATTGTTGCGAAAGCGGTGCGCGAAGTCGGTGACTCCAGTTTAACGTCATGTACGCTCCCGTTCACTCGTTCGATGAGCACTCGGCTCCAGCAGTTTCCTCCCGGAGCTCTCTCGAAGTCATTCCACCGTACAGAAACCTGTACATGCGCCGAGCGGTTGCTCAAGATGAAAATGCCAGCGAGTTATCTGCCGGCAAACGATGAGGAAACCTCACTCCTCGTGATCGTGTGGGGATTTGTCCTCTCAGGCAATTGGCTCAGTCGTTCGAGTGGTATTTCCAAATTGCCCTCTCTGATACGCTATACGGTTGAAGTCTAACAAAAGCAATTGTCGCCGTTTAACTGCCGTCCAGGGGCGTAGCCAAGGGGGGGGGGGGGGGTTGGGGGGGTTCAACCCCCCCCCCGAAATTTTTCAGTTTTGCATGGGTATATATATACGCACACATACAAACACACGCACGAACATACATAAAGTATGGTTGAACCCCCCCCCCCCCCCCGAAAAAAATTTCTGGCTACGCCCCTGCTGCCGTCATATTCGGTTCGATATTTCTTCCCCCGTACCATCGGTAAGGAACATCGATGTTGAAATAAACTGTCAGCAACAGCCGTCTCAGATTATTAAGAGCATGGAATTTGATGCAAACACGATAACCTTAAAGCGAAGCATATACCAGTCATTACTACAGATGGTTCGTACTTGCGTCATTGAAGACGCTATTTTGTAGTTCCATGTTCATGACGTCACTTGAATGTTATCAGTGGGCATGTAGACGATTTTACGTAAGACACAAGGGCACCTCAGACTGTTAAGCGAATGCTTTCTTATTTTTACATATCGCGGCTTGAATTAATAAAGTCATGAAACGTCTCATGCAAGAACCCGACCGTTTTCATGTATATGCGTGTAACGTAGCGCTGTTTATTTATTTAAAAATACAAAACGGCAAGGTGCCCACTATTGCGTCACCGAAACTCATTCGTAAAATAATCTATTCCGTACCACGGAATACGGAACGCTATTCTATTTGCTCCATGTCGACTCGCTTCGCGCCGCCGGAACTGTCCATTTGGAAGGGGCGGGTGTCCGACGTATTTCGAAATGGCCAATCAGGGAGGACCAACACGGAACAGTATTCCGCATTCCGTGACGGTATAGGCCCGCATCGTATCCCACGCCGGTCGTGTACTTCTGACACAGGGGCCAAGGTCGCGTCCTTATAACACTGGAGCAGGTTAACCGCAGCCGTGAATATTCTGCCCTCACGTCATCGTAGCCGCCAGGTTAAGAAGTGGCATCCGTGAGGCTATACATGCAAGCTATCGGTACGATTTTCTCGCGATACAACACACATAGACTCCGTATTAAATCGCGGCGTAGGCCTCTCACACCGTTCATTCGCATAATTTGGTGTTTTAATTTCGGCATAGCTCGTGAATAGTGTGGAGCATAAAACATTGCGCGACGTTAGGCCGCCCGTTTCGCATCGTAGCAACGTGAAAGCGCTCCGGAAATTTTTACCATTTGGTGTTCTTTAACGTGCTCCTAAATCTAAGTACACAGGCCTCTAGCCTTTCGCCTCCGTCTAAATACGGCCGCGGCAAGTAACTGTTCGCTGTTTACACCATGCACCACGTTTTAAACTAGGTTTAAGTCATTATCTCTCAACAAAACGTCTGCAGGTATCTGAACAAGGTTTGTTGTCATACTCATCCCCTTTCTTTTAGTACTTATACATCGATAACTCTCCTCTTCCTCAGTGCATGGTAGCCTACCGGGCTCAGCCTTGGTTAACCTTCTTGTCTTTCTTTTGTCCTTCGTCTTCTATTTTTCCGTTCTTGAATAATAAAAAATCACGCCATCTCCCGCTAAAGGTGATCATGAAGGGATGCGAAGCAGCGTTTCGGCATGTCGAGCCCGTGTTTCAGAGGGGGAGTGGAGAGGGGGAGGGGAAAGGGACGTGGAGAGGGAAGGAGATAGGGTAATGGGAAAGGGGAGTAGAGAGAGGGTATGAGAAAGGGTAGGGGAGTGGGGAAGAGGTGTGTGGAGAGGGTTTGCGCAAGCGCAGTAAGGGTGGTCACGCCGCACACAACCACCACCACCGCTTTGAATTCCGCCATAAGATGCTTCGCATCAAATATCTCGGGATCTCGGATTTTACGTGCCATAACCACGGTATGATTGTGAGGCTCGCCGTAGTGGATGGCTCCAGATTTTCTGAGAACACTGCATCTAGCTAAGGGGGTTGACATTGACTCTTGGTGCGGTTGCACATTACTACTATTAGGAGTAACATACTGATCCATTCGTTCATTAATTGAGTGAGTGAGTGAGTGAGTGAGTGAGTGAGTGAGTGAGTGAGTGAGTGAGTGAGTGAGTGAGTGAGTGAGTGAGTGAGTGAGTGAGTGAGTGAGTGAGTGAGTGAGTGAGTGAGTGAGTGAGTGAGTGAGTGAGTGAGTGAGTGAGTGAGTGAGTGAGTGAGTGAGTGAGTGAGTGAGAGTGATCAGCCGGAACATCAGGGGCGTAGACGGGAGGGGGAGCACACTGGGCTCGTGCCCCCCCTCCCCCCCATTCCCGAAATTTTTTCCCCATGGGATAAGAGCACCAGATGATACTCGACCCCACTTATCTGCCCAGACCCAATGTCGGATCAAGGAGGTGACCCCCCTTCCCCCGAAAAAAATTTCTGCCTACGCCACTGCGGAACATCCTTTTGCCATGGCAGAGCCTTAGGCCATGGATGTGACCATGACTGTGGTGGTTTAGCTCGTCCGGTGTCATGTTATTAAGCTCGAAGGCGCGGGAAATCCGGCCACGGACGTTAACACCCAAGGATGTGTGTGGATGAGGGAGTAGCCTCTCAAGAAGCTCAACCCTCAGTGCAGCGCACACATAGGTAACGCGCAGAATGTGTGTTCGGGTCCCGTCGATAACAGGTTGTTCCTTTTCAATCGTCCAATTTTGTCACCCATAGTCTCGTCATTTCTGCAGTAGAAGAAATAACAAATAGCTTCTCATATACTTTACCTGGCTTCATTATCTACTTTATATGGCTGCGACTGACAAAAGACGGAGACCCTCGGTTTCCGCTCCTCTCATTCGTTGGCGTGTTGTTGCCGTTTCAAAAAGTGATGACTCACAGGACGCACACACGCGTGGGCGAATTAATTGGCAGTGCTATTAATGCTGTGAATATTACAACACCATTTCTACTGCAAGCGCATTCACCGGATGAAAGTCACCTGTGGGGGCACCATTTCAGAAACAGCCGCGAAATTGTCAGCACGGACTTCTAGCTGTGCCGTATGCTTGTCATGCCTGTCATGCTTCACACATGAGTACGTCTGCTATACCTGCGGAAGCTGAGTCACATCTCACCGGAGGAACCGCTGTCACAAATAGTGGCAACACTCACGTTAGCATACGCGCCGTATGCACTGAGAATAAGTAAGAAAAGAAGTGCAGCAGCAGCAGCAGCAGTGTTTTCCAGATGTAGCTGCAATATGCGAACTTTCGCTCGACGCATTGAGTCAGGTACGAATTCAGGAACGATCCCGCTTAGGAGGAGTGTGTGAGTGTAATTGCCGCGCGCGGATGTTTACCTTTAGTGCTTAGAGCAAGCGGGCGTCATCACTTTCCTCTTCTGAACGCACAATGACAGATGCTCTTTCATCACATCCGTAGAGCGTTTCCTCCGGTTTTATTTAGTGTGCAAATCAAGCTCGAGAAAATCATGGCGAATTATTTAGATAGATAGATAGATAGATAGATAGATAGATAGATAGATAGATAGATAGATAGATAGATAGATAGATAGATAGATAGATAGATAGATAGATAGATAGATAGATAGATAGATAGATAGATAGATAGATAGATAGATAGATAGATAGATAGATAGATAGATAGATAGATAGATAGATAGATAGATAGATAGATAGATAGATAGATAGATAGATAGATAGATAGATAGATAGATAGATAGATAGATAGATAGATAGATAGATAGATAGATAGATAGATAGATAGATAGATAGACGGACGGACGGACGGTTAGTTGGTTCTTTAACGTCCACCTAAATCTAAGTACACGGGCCTCACGGGCCTCTACCATTTCGCCTCCATCGAAATGCCGCCGAGATGCGATCCCGCGACATTCGTGTCAGCCGTCAAGCACCATAACCACTAAACCACCGCGGCGGATTAGTTAGTTAGTTAGTTAGTTAGTTAGTTAGTTAGTTAGTTAGTTAGTTAGTTAGTTAGTTAGTTAGTTAGTTAGTTAGTTAGTTAGTTAGTTAGTTAGTTAGTTAGTTAGTTAGTTAGTTATATTTCACGCCATGTTTAATGTGACAACACGCTCGCTGCGCACAAAGCCAAGTTAGTCAAAGCCAAAGTCAAAGTGAGTTTATTATTTTAGTGTGCATTGAAATAGGAAACAGGAAAATATACAGACGAGGGTCCCAGTTGAAGACTGCAGCGAGACCCTCGGTCAATAATAGTTAACAAGAAGCACAAAAAAAACCATCGTGCAAGTTAACTAAAAGCAAGGAAACGCTTATGATACAACAAATATCCAATAATTAAAGTACATGCATTGAGACACAGTGTCAGAGTAAAAGAACTGCATACAACTAACATAACTAATTACAGCACAAACGATATTTACGTTACAAGCTATATATAAAATGAACCGGTGATTCGGTCCGTCGGGTCAATCCAACTTCCTCGGCAAATTGAATGTATATGGACGGGCGCTGTCAGCAACGCGCTGCAGCTGTGAGTTCAGGGTCGTGCCCTATTGCAGTGGAAGCACGTCACTTGCCCGCATCCTGAAATAAGTTTTGAATTTAACGTCATCAGAAAAAGGTGACGGCAGATATAAATTAACAAAAAAGGCCAAATGCCATAACAATAATTGCGCTGTTTTGCGTGCCAAAAACCACGATATGATTATGAGCCACGCCGTAGAGGAGAAATCTGGATTAGGTTCGACCACATGGGGTTCCTTGACGTGCACCGAAGTCTAATCACACGGGTGTTCTTTGCATTTCGCCACCATCGAAGGGCAGCCGCCGTGGCCGGAAATCAAACCCGCGTTCCGTTTAACAGAGCGACACCGAGCTAATTTACCACGGGCGGGTGTTGTTTTTGACGACGACGACCATGGTGTTGATGACGATGACGATGATGGGGTGACTGCGAGGCGAATGCCGTCGAGTTGTCTTAGGCAAATGCGCAAGGGTCCCTCTGAGTTTTTACTTGTTCGGCGTTTCATTTTCTTTCCGACGTAGCAGCGCCATCGCGAGTGTTGATCGAAAGCCAAAGGCGGAAAGCCGAAAGGCAAGAAGGGTGGAGTGCCCGTGTTGTTGCTGACACCTTGTCGTTGTCCATGAAACGAGCATCGTTGATGGCCACTTTTTGCAGAGAGGAAGAGTTAAACAATTGATATTGGTTTCTCTTCTTAACCGAGCCAAACTTCGTTTAGTTATAGTTAGTATAAGCATCATCGAACAAACGAGACACGGCTGTTGGTAGACTGTCATCACATTTCCGCTATAGTCTTCGTGAAGCAAATTATGAGCACAGGTTAAGACATCAAAAGACTCGAATATCTCGTACGGCGCTGCGCAGACAGGTGCGTCCGGAGACAACAGACACAATAGCATGGCGGCCTCTCTTTGCATCCGGTCTTTCTGACGTCTTCGGTAAGCCATGGGCAACATGCGAGCATTTCCTCTTCGTTCGCACCTGTACATTCCTCCTGATCAAGTTTCTCGGAAAGAGCTCGCATTTCTGCAGCGCCGCGAAATACGTCCCAAATACCGCAAGATTCCTGGGACAGCGGGACGCAGACATTGAGCAAGCGTATCCTTTTTTTCTGCCTGACTTTTCTTCTTATTCTGCCTACCGCAATAATAGGCGACATTTGCGTCATGGAAAGCACAATGCAGACATGGCGACAAGGAGATAAAACCTACCTCCGTGCAACTTGACGATCTGTAGGGCAGGGACGTCGTTAGTTACTATCACTGCCACTCAAACGCACGAACCCCTGAAACCGTGCTGAAGACAGCTAAAGCTTTGTATTTTCCAAGGAGTGAGTGAGTGAGTGAGTGAGTGAGTGAGTGAGTGAGTGAGTGAGTGAGTGAGTGAGTGAGTGAGTGAGTGAGTGAGTGAGTGAGTGAGTGAGTGAGTGAGTGAGTGAGTGAGTGAGTGAGTGAGTGAGTGAGTGAGTGAGTGAGTGAGTGAGTGAGTGAGTGAGTGAGTGAGTGAGTGAGTGAGTGAGTGAGTGAGTGAGTGAGTGAGTGAGTGAGTGAGTGAGTGAGTGAGTGAGTGAGTGAGTGAGTGAGTGAGTGAGTGAGTGAGTGAGTGAGTGAGTGAGTGAGTGCTTCTAAAGTGACACCCTTTGGTTGTAACGTTCGTCGACACTGTGGCGCGTAGCACTGCTTTTCGCCCACTGAAATGAGAACTCTTTGTGTCAACAAACTTCATATTCGGGAAGGTCAGTCATATTCACGAGTAAAGAGCAAACTTGCGTGCCATAACAAAAAGAAAGCCAACCTTGAACATTCAAAAAAGTTTCGCTTGACTCATCATGCACGTGGCGTCTCACCCTGTGGTGCGTGAGCTTCAGCCTACCTTCAAGGAAAAGTACAGCCTAACACGTGGGGTTGGCGACATCAAATGAAACAATAAATGAATCACAAGCTCCCGCTTGGCATTTCCACAGGTTGACAGATAAACGACAACATGTCATCCTGGCTGGGCCTTTCAAATAAAAGACACCATCCCCAATCCACAACGTGTGGTTCTTTGGTTCCTTAATATCTTTTTTTTTTTTTTTTTTTACTAGAGGCAGTAGCTCATTCTTCTTCGCTCCTCGGTGGATTCCTGCTCATCGAATTTCTGGAGAAGCGCATGCTCACGTTTCCGGGAAAGCCGCAAAATACACGCCCAAATACCGCAAAAAGACCGCGAAGGGGGCGGTAGGCGAGCGAAGCTTTCCCTCGTCTGTTTTTTGTCTTTTCTTTATATTATTTCCTTATTTGTTTCACGCTCTTCTCCTCCGAGATCAGCGCGTTGTGTGTGCGGCAGGAAACGGTTCGCCGCATTCTTGCCTGCCGGGCCGGAAACAAAGCGAAACGCACCTCGCAGTATGTAACATACACACGCGCGTTCGGAAATCCGAGAAAGAAGAAAGAAAGACCTTCGAGAGACCACGCGAAGTAACCAGACTGCGTGCAACCAACTCTACAGCAGCGTGGGGGCCAGCTCACTCTGCGCGGGCTTGCCTGCCTGTCTCCGACCTCCGACGTGGAAAGTTACCCCTGAGCTGGTGCTGCGTCAACGCTCGAAACGTACCAAGCGGAAGACGTGGGCGAGGACGTAGCACGGCTTCGCAGAGGTCTCCGTCTCTCTCTCTCTCTCTCACTGCGCGGACGAGACAAGATGGAGCCATTTGATGAGAGGGTGTGTTACGTATCCGCTACTCCGAGAGTTCAGTGACGCATGTAAAGAGGCGCAGTTTTGCTTCATGAGCTGCCGTATAATTTGCGGTATACACCTCATCCTTTTTTTTTTCCTTTTTTCATTTTGTTTTTGCACCACAACAACCGCGGTGTTCTTTTGTGTGCGGGTATATAGGTTCGTGACGTCAAAGTTGATTTTCCTGCGACAATACAACTAATCGCAGAAAACAAGAGGGATCGCAAGGTTGGAAGTCTTGTTTACTTATTTTTTTTACGCGAAAAAATAAAAAAGCAGGAATCTTTGCAAACATGCTCTTCTTACGCACATCCGCCCGTGCCACCTGCTTGAAACATTTCTTGACACTCGTGACACTTATTGGCGTGTGAATGAAAAAGTTAGTCGCACCCGTCATGGTATAGATTAGCACGTAGGGTGTCGCACTGCTACCCTCAAGGGCGCGGGTTCGATTCCCGGCCACGGCAGCCGCATTTCGATGGGGGCGAAACGCAAAGGACACCCGTGTGCCTAGATTTAGGTACACGTTAAGGAACCCCAAGTAGTCGAAATTAATCCCGAGTCTCCTCACTGCGGCGTACCTCATAATCTAATCGTGGTTTTGGCACGTAAAACCCCAGCAAATATTAGAAAAAGTTAGCTTCAAACGCCTTTTGTAGGAAATTGAAAGGTGATGCTTCAATAAGTTTCAGATAATAGCTTCACTGCATGATGTACTGCATAAGGCATCACTGTATACTCGCCTCGTCCTCTTCATTCTCCATGCTTGTACACGTCCCCGTTATACCCTAGCATTGCATTGTGATTCGCTTCCGAGACGACGAGACCCTTATTCTTAGGTCGGCGAAAAAATTGGAGCTCACCGAGACTCACTCAAGAAATATAATTTGCTCTGGGGGCTCACTCGGACTCAGACTCACCAAAATTTTTCTCAACCGGACTCTCTCAGACTCCGACTCACCGGACTTTTTTTTCGACTCAAGCTCGCCAACATATCACCCAGCCAGGCTCACTCAGACTCATACTCACGGCTTGACCTGAGTCTGATTGAGCCTGAGTGAGTCGATTCATGAGTCCGTTAGCGTAAAAGTAGCTTTTTCGATCGTGGTGTCAACGCTCTTTAACAATATCTCGCATAATCCGTGCTCTACGATACGCCTTTTGATCTTGCACCTTCAAATACGTGTTATCAGTGGTTTGAATCCAGTAAGGACATTTTTAAGGCCGCGACTCACACGAGATATTTTACAAGAACTTCCAGTGAAACAGTTTGCGGGGCCAGGCCATGCCCCCCCCCCCTCAACTCGCTCCTCTAATCAATAAATATTGAGGTGGCGCATGAAAGCTTGTGCTTTGACGTATGTGTGAATAGACTTGAGTATAAACATAAGCCGATATAAGACTGATAATAATACTGAAGATGAGTGTATAGGGCAATAGGTCGGCAATAGAACGTGGAGCTCACTCGATCAGACTCACTCAAGAAATACATTTTGTGCTTAGGGCTCACACAGGCTCAGACTCGTGAATATTTTCCTCAGCCAGACTCACTCTCACTCAGACTCACTAAAATCTTGTTCAGCCGGACTCACTCGGACTCAAACTCACCAAAACATTACTCACCCGTACTCACTCAGACTCACACTAGCGGCCCGATCTCAGTCTGAGTGAGTGTGAGTGAGTCGACTCATGAGTGAGTTGGCCGACCTATGCGCTTATTACAAACATTGGATCTAGAAATCATAGAGGCTCCTCAACCTTGCGAAGAGAAGTGGCCTCACTATCACCTTTCGCTGGATACTTGCCCTCTGTGGTTATTCCAGGAACGAGAAGGCAGATGCTGAAACAAGGACAGACTCAAAAGATGTCTATCTGAAGTATACGGATTGCATTCGTTCCAACAGACAGAAACGCTCCACTTCGTTTATACATGCGCAACTAGGCGATTGTGCTCACTGGGCCCTTCCAGGTTAACGCCGCAACAGATAGATGCACTACTACTTCTCCAAGACGGAAGTGGTATGATGCACTACAGCAGAGTTAGCGAAGTGGCTTTGCGTGTACAGGATGAGCTGCTATAGACAGAGGCACAACTGTGCCACTTGTATATATGGCCAGCGCGTATGTCTAGAACTGTACATTCGAGTGTCTTAATGCGAATGTGAGCCTTTACTACATGCACAGTGTGCTTAGGTTGGTGAGAAATCGATGGTTCCTATAGAAACCTGTAGGCTAAACTATAGCGCTTATTTGGGCCACTTGATATGTCAACTGGACAGTAGGACAGAGACGGACTGAGCCCTAACTTAAAAACAAAGCTTTATCGCGCACGAGGCAGTATACATACGCACATGTATCATGAAAGGACGTGAGGGAGAGGACAACGATTCTAAGTCGGTACACCTAACAAGATATCGCTTAGTACGTCTCTGTCCTGTTGTCTTGAGGTTCACGCTGTTTCTCGTTTTGTACGGTTGTCCTGACCCGAAGGTCGCGGGATCGAATCCCGGCCGCGGCGGCTTCATTTTCGACGGAGGCGAAAATGTTTGGGGCCCGTGTACTTAGATTTAGGTGCATGTTAAAGAACCACACGTGGTCGAAATTTCCGGAGCCCTCCACTACGGCGTCTCTCATAATCATATCGTGGTTTCGGGACGCTAAACCCCAGATATTATTATTATTTTCTACGGTTGTAGGCTGAAACATTTTTCCACCTCTTCCATTCTCTTTATCTGCCTTATCTACCGTCCTATCTAACGGAGATGCGTCCCTTGGATCCCGAAGTCGCATATAACTAGAGATTGTCATATGTTTCTAATTCCTCCATATCGACAGAGCAAGGGTACAAGTGAACGTGTGCCAAACGCGAGGGTCATTCGAAGTGACTGGCTATAAGGCCAATGCGAACATACCGGCCGTCGCTCCACTGAGACACTCACCCAGACGACACGTCACGCAAAAGTGAAAGTATTCCCGAACGTTGTCGAGAACACAGCCCAGGGCTACAAGCACATATTTTTTCCTTTTAAGCCAAAATGCGCCGAACAAACCGATGACGACGCCGATGTGAGTAACGTTCCGTTTCGTGCGCGTATCATCGCTTTCTCGGCAGTTTCGCGACGCCCCAGGGACAAAGGACGCATTATCCAAAACGCTTGACTGGAGCGAAGTTGCGAAGCCAAGGCGACATTGCGACGCGCAGCCACTCCTTTTTGTCTCGCTCACTTCAGCCTCGAGGTCACCACACGAAATCTGTTGCCTATGGCGTCACTGTCAGGCCGCTGGGAGGTCCGCGCTTCGACGGCGACGTCATAAAAAGGAAGGCCGACGCTCCTCTCTCAGGCATTGAAAATCGTAGACAAATAAGAAATAATTGCGATAGCGCGCTCAGTGTATACCTGGCTCCCGCAATCGAAATGCCCATGCCATTACCTCAACCTGTCTGCCTGTCCTTTTCGTTCTTTATTTTTTTTTTTCGCACACCAGCTTTTTTTGCCACGGTTACTTTTTTCCTTCTTTTTTTCTCCCCGTTCATTTCACCCGCGTGTGCTGCAGAAGAAGACCAGAAGTTTCTCTTCCGGTTGACTTCAATGTCCTTCATTCAATTATTTTTATTTTTCTGTACACATGCCATTGAATTTTCATATAGTGACGTCACGCCTCAATACGCGAGGGCCTTCAATGCTTGTCAAAAGGTGTTGGTCATATGTATACGATGAGCTATGGTTGAATATTTTAACACCTGCAGCACTCTATTCTTAAATAAGACAGTGTAGAAAGAGGCCTGCCATGAGTAGTCCCTCCCCCCGCATTATACCCTTTTCCTCCTTCCTTTTAAAAAGAGATATTTTTTTCGGTCGTTCATTCATTCATTAAGTAATACGCAGGGGCAAAGGAAGGGTTAAACGACACTGGTTTTCTCACATGAACGCTGCGTGAGGTCACATGTACGCTAAACGGTTTCTTGGGTGAAAATTTCACTGTCAGTGATGTTTGTGCACCTGCACAAGAACAGCATGGAGAAACGAAGTAGTCGAGGTTCTCTTTAACCTGTCAACGACAGCTCATTTATAAGAGAACAGAAAAGAACAATTTATTCCAAAGAATGTCAACTAGCTGGCCCTGGCATCGACTCACCGCAGGGTCTTAATTCGCGGGCGCTTTCGACTATTTCTCTATGACGTCACGCTCTGCAGAACGCGACGAAGAAACGCAGGTTAGTGCAGCAGAGCGCAATCCTGCGTAGTTCGCGATCGTCAGGGCAACTCCGAGACAGGAAAAGGGCTGATCCGCATTCGTGCCCTTGCATGTGCGTGCTCGTGCGTGTCTCTCTGGCAGGGAGGAGCAAGCGATCCGCACCATCCGCTGGTCTTGCAAAACGTTTCGAAGGAGGGGAGCGGCGTCGGGTTTGTAAAAAAGAAAACGGAAGCCGATATCGGTGCTCCCGGCCGTCATACGCCGCCGCCGCGGCATTCCTCCGGAGAAATATGCGCGCGGCTTCCCCCGCCATCCGTCCTCCTCCTCTTCTTCCTCCGTTGTTTCGCACGCGACCGGCAAGGTCAGGTAATCGGACGAAATGGCGGGCCCCGCGGCGAAGAGCGGCGCTCGCGCGTGTGCGCGCGTGTATGCATGTATGCTGTGTATACGTGACCAATCGAATCCTTCATCGGTGGTCTGTCGCATATCACGGGAAGGCCTATAGTCGATGACTGCGCAGAGGCAACCGTGAAGGAGAATAGACGCATGAGTTAAGAAGTGGGATTATAAGAAGGTACAGTCGCGCTCAATATGACTTGCAACACGGAAGCGCGTGGTCTCACGAGTTCAAAGACTGCGCATGGCTTCCACTTTCCCTTATTTGCGTAACTAAACGCTGTTCTCTCACTTGGGGATGAACCTAAATAAGAAAATCTCATTTAGTTGTTGAAATGAATACAAGTTGAAGCCATGCGGAATCTTTGAACTCATGAGGACACGCGCTCCCGTGTTGCAAGTCATATTGAGCGCGACTTACACGTAAAGAAATAAGCGCGTACGTACGATAGCCCTTCCGTCAGGAACGACCGCGAACACAGGGCGAGTTGAGTGAGAGAGAGAGAGAGAGAGAGGCCAGAGCATACATGCTCTGGTTGCCTGTTACGTCGCACGGAGAGACAAAGCAATAATGAACTATGATGATGTGGAGGACAAGAAGAAGCGATGCGTTTCTAACCACGTGAAACCGCGGTCTCCTTAAGGTTCTCGAGTCTAGTCCGGTATGAAGGGTGGAAACTTGGGCATGACACAGCGCGGTGTGTGTGTTCTTCGGTAGTCATTGCTTGTTGCGCTGTTCTTACCTTTACTAGTCCGGCACTTTTCAAATAGTCCACAACAGTCCTCGTACAGCCGTTGCTGCTACTGGCTGTTCACACATTGTGGATTTTCATTCGTGTTTCTAGGAATGATGTCACTGCAAAGCAACAGGGAGATATCCTCACTGCCAACGTGCGCACGCGCACAGGAAGCGCGTCGTTCTGTCATTTCATTTTTAAAGTTTATTTATATACCATTGTTCGCGCTAGTCCTGTAAACAAGAATGGCCTTCCCTTTCTCTGTCGTTTATTTCCTACTACCTACGAGCTCTATCATTCATTGTGTATAAAAGTGTATACTCAGGCCAAGGAAGCTAAGATGGAGGTTCTGAGGACTTCACGCATACAGGCTTGCCATCATCTTTATTTTCTATCATTCCTCAGCTGAACGGCGTAGTAGTTCATATATAAGATAGCCACTTGCGTCGTTTTCCGCCTCCCCCACCCTCTCTCTCTCTCCACCTTTCATTGATGTAGCGATTAAAAAAAAAAACGCGCACGCCGCATATTCGACGTCGATTTGTGGCCCAAGGGCGGCGGGTGGCCTCCAGACTACATAGCGGTCATCGTTGCACAAACACCGTTTGAGTATATACAAAGCCGGCTTTGGCACGCACTAAGCAAGCGCGCCGTCGTAATTTTCCTCGCTATCGAGAACCGTTTGGCCCCCGAACCGGTTTTATTTCTCTCTCTGTCTACCTTTCTTTTACTCCTTGTAATTCCCCCTTCTCAAGCGGCTCCGCTTAAGCCGGTGTCATCACACCTGTCGCCTCGCCCGTTGCTTTGAGCAACGCTTGCTGCTATAAAACGTCTTTGTTTCCTTTTTCATTTCTCCATCTTGATTGCTTTGTCACATTCGATCGGAGACGACGAGGCGAAAAGAATACGGACAGCAGCTGCAGAATCTTATTTCAAGTCAGATTCAAATCCGCGAATTGTACTTGTAGCAACGATTCGGAGAACAAAAGCGCGCATTCAAGGAAACGTCTTACGCCATAGTTGTTCCTTAGACCGTGTTCCTTAGATTAGACCAATCGCGATGCCGTAAATGTAATTAACAAAGCCGGCTGCAGCCAATGGCAAAAAGCGCTTACGAAACGAAATTTTCCTGAATTCGACGCGAAGGACCGTATCGAAAAAAATTCTTAAGCTAAATTGTTTAGAAAGCAGAAAAAAATGAGCCAATCCAGGTGACACGTCAGAAGACAGCTAGACAGATGGCAAAGAACACTACCGAATCAAAATCCCTCTCCATTCCTCCGAGGCCCATAGCCAGGAATTTTTTTCGGGGGGTGCCCACTTGCTGAAAACCTCGACTATTTCAGAAAAACAGCCATTTTTATTATTTATTTTCAGTAAAACAATCCTCTTTAAAAAATTCCGGGGGTAGGGGGGCTACGGGCCCCTCCCCCGGGCTACTTTACAGGAGTGCATACGCCAGTTTAACGCGTCGTCTAACGTGTTCAGCGCGCAGCCTCTCGCTTTAAAACAAGCCGTCGCAGCAAGGCGCCTCTTGTCTCGCCAGATGTTCAGCCTCACTTAAATGCGAAGTGCCCCGAGTAAAAAGGATTTCCTCGTTGGCCTGGGCGTGAAGGAAGGAAATTTTCGCGACACGTGTCGTCGGCCTCTGAAGGGCGGTGAATTGTGCGTCAGACTGCTGAATAAAGAAAACGGTGTGAAACGCAGTGAAATGGGGCCAACTTTTACATACTGTAGGTCTCGGCGAGTACTTCAAATAATTCTTAAAAATGAATAAGTAAAAGGAGAAGAGAAAGATAACGCAGTAGAAAAAAAAAGGATTATTTTTATGGAGACGCGGACCAGTGGACATAAGTAATCGATGATTCAATATCGAGTTAAATATAGTGCTTAACAAATTTAATATACCCCGAGGGGAACAGCGCAAAAAACGGGACGGAGAAAGATTGAACACTGATTGAACACAGATTGAGCGCTGTTCCCCTCAGTATCATGTACCAACTGGCCCTTCAGAAACCCTTCTGTAATATACCGCGCCAGGGTGGTCTAGTGGTTATGGCGATCGACTGCTGACCCGAAGGTCGCGGGATCGAATTCCGGCCGCGGCGGCTGCATTTTCGATGGAGGCGAATATGTTTGAGGCCCGTGTACTTAGATTTAGGTGCACGTTAAAGAACCCCAGGTGGTCAAAATTTCCGAAGCCCTCCACTACGGCGTCCCTCATAATCATATCGTGGTTTTGGGACGTTAAACCCCAAATATTATTATTAACAAAATTAATAGTCATTAATTGTGGCTACGTTTATTGTGTGTTCCTCTTCGCAGAAGTCGTGTCCCTACACCGCCAATGTTTTCAAACATTAATCTCCCAAATCTACAGCGTAATACATGGATGTCACGGCCTGTAGCGCACAATGAAGCCCCTGCGAAATAAAGAAAGAAAAGGAAAACAAGAAGAATGATCAGCGGAAAGTTTGTGCATTTTGCCGGATGATATTACTTGGACCCTAAGGCATCAACTGACCTTACCTTTTTTTTTTATTAAGGTTAAGGCCTTGGATGCTTCATTAAACGCGAAAAGTGACCGTCGACAGCGTCGACAGGAGTGATGCAAAAAATCACCAGCCCGAGAGGCTCACTTTTGAAGAAGTGCGATGATTTCATGCGATGACGTCACAGGGCGCCAGAATGTGTGACGTCATCGCATAAAATCGCCGCGCTTCTTCAAAGGTGAGCCTCTCGGGAGAAGGGGGGGGGGGGGAGTGATATATACATTCGACTGAGAAGAAAATGAGGATGGCTTTCGCCTTCGAGTCGTCTTAGGCAAATGCACAACGGACCGAGTGACTTTTCTGCTTCCTTGTTAGTGCACCTTTCTGCGTCGTTTTGTTTTCTTCTTTTTTTAGTTTACAGTAAATAGCTGTGTATGGCTAGTAACAATATATATGCTGTATAGGCATCTGTAGGCATCATACCGCGTATATGCATGTATATCCTGCAACCTTCATAACGTTTGCCTTAAACGTAATTAACTGATATATAATCACTCCGCATTTATCGGCTAGGTTACACTGAACGGTTGCGTCAATCGTTTAGTCAATCAGCTTATACGTTCCGTTACGACGCTTGTGCAGAGTGTAATTCTGTTAAATGCCTCAAATAATAATAATAATAATAATAATAATAATAATAATAATAATAATAATAATAATAATAATAATAATATCTGGGGTTTAACGTCCAAAAACCACGATTTATGAGAGACGCCGCAGTGGAGGGCTCCGGAAATTTCCACCATCTGTTGTTATTTAACGTGCACCTAAATCTAAGTACACAGGCCTCTGTTAAGCGCCTCAACGAAGGCAGGAGGCCAGGCCGCGTGTAACTGTACCAATTCCGTGTCGCATAACAAGTTTCATTAATTACACGAGAACAATTAGAGCGAATAAATGCGCGTTGTAATGACTTCGATGTTCTAGCGAACGGTTGTCCTGGTTTTCTGCGTAAGTTGCTGGGTTTGTACAGCGACAGATACGACCACGAGCAGCTGCAGGTGGATCTGTCCGAGGAATTTTTTAAGAAGAAACATTAGTATAGGCAGGAGCACAGGAAGTAAAAAAAAAGGAAAAAGCGCAGTGAAGGTTAAAGAAATTTTCAGAAAACAGGAAAAAAGAACTTGGTGTTTCAGCTCATTACGTCAAAGAAGCAAACAGAGATTGTAAGAATAAATTTAGAGATATATATAAGCACCTGAACCGGCGTTCTCTATCCAATTTACTCAGCGCTCGAGCAATTTCAGGCACGAAAAAAGAAAAAAGAAAAGATGTAGACAAAATGAAGTTCATGACGATTTTAAGAGCGAAGCCGACTACTTTCAATAAAAAGAAGGAAGGAAACAAGAAAAACACTCAGCAACTGCGGAGACATTTCTTGCACAGTCGCATATGAAATTCCCTATTTCTTCGAGCCCCAGCGACCTTTGAAAAGACTGACGAGCGCAATATTTAAGCAACTTACGAGCGAAAGGAACCCTTCAAGAGTGTGAACGGCTGTCGATATGTGGAGAGATATCGATACAGGTGCCAAAACTGCGGTTACTGACTTATTGATTTGGCGAGTACAGACACACGAAACACGTGATCAATGCAGTCTGCGGCGCGGCGCGGTTGCGACAGCGTGGAGTAAAATGTCACGCCATTCGGCCAAGAAGCCTTACGTGGCTTATTCGGGCATACTAAATGGGCACGTGAACTTGCAGTTTCAAGCTCTTTGAGAACGTACTACGTACTTTAATGCTAAATACAGTGAATACAGCACTTCGGCAGGTTTCCGGCACCGAACAAGAATTTTAAACGAACGATTACTCCGCCTACATTATACAAGGGAAATGGTTACTGAGAACGTAGTTTCAATGATATGCATAGCAAAAAAAAAAAACTATGTGCATTGTTATAGATTCGAATAGTAATATTCTTGGAAATTGGGTGACGACGATTACGATGATGAGAAGCAGGACTGTTATTTCCTCAATATATCCTTGCAAAGATTGGCGGCCCTAGCTGAAGTTCTGTATGCGTTAAATTATTGCGTTAGGTACAGCCTGCTACGATATAAAAGGGAACACTAAAACATCTTGACTGATAACTCGCTAACTACTATTTGTTGGTACCGATTCCCATAGGTTGGCAAAATGAATGGAGCTCACTACGACTCACTTAATAAATATGTTTTCCGCTTAGGACTCACTCGGACTCAGATTAACTAGCATTTTGCCGAAGCGGACTCATTCGGACTCAGACTCACGAAACATTTCCACAACCGGACTCACTCGTACTCAGGCTCACCAAAACTTTCCTCGAACGCGCTCACTCAGACTCCGACTCACAAAATTTTTCTTAGACTCACTCGGGCTCAGACTCACAAATATTTTCGTCAACCGGACTCACTCGAACTCAGACTCCCGAAAAATTTCCTCAAGTGGACTCACTCGAACTCACACTCACCAAAATATAACTCAACCGGACTCACTCGGACTCAAACTTACGGCTCAATCTGAGTGAGTCTGAGTGAGTCGACTCATGAGTGAGTTTGGCGACTTATGCCGTTTCAATACCGATTCCCTTCTTTTAACCCGCTTCATTATGACATGAAAATCCGCTACGCCGACGTTACCATGCACTGCAGCAGTGAGGGATATATCATAAGATAATAATAGTAATTTTATACGGGATCTCCTTACTAAACTTACTATGACTTCAGCGTAGAAACAAACAAAATTGAATACTTTAAGCCCGAACATCATGAGAAACTAGAACAGCTTCTTCAAATTTATTTCGGGCCATCGGGAATTCGCTCGCACTGAACAAGCAGTGAAGTCGAATTTGACCGAAACCATAATTAGTGCTGTGAGTTCTCTCTGACGGTTTGTCCTTTGAACTATTCACAACCGAAGTTTCGTTTCAGGCGAGTCAGAAACGAACTTAGCGTTAAGTTTTCTGTGCTTAACTCGACATTCTGAAGTATCGAAGTCGGCGTATCAGGAATGATACGCTGAGGTGGTTTTTCCATTTCAATCGATTTTCTTTTGTTTGTTTCTTGTTTTTCAAAACCGAGTTCTCCTGTTTCACAGTGACGTATTCGCTTAATATTCATATGCGCGCACACGTACGGGTACCCTTGCCTGTGTATCGAACGAGCCCTTCATGCAGCAGGGGTTCGGCATTCACTACGTTTCGTCTCTCCGTCATTGTCCTCCGACGTGTCTTTCGCAGTCCACGTTTGCATTCATCGACCTTTATCAGCTCTTTCTTTCACTTGTCTTAAAGGTAGGTATACGCGTACGAAGGTTTCTTATCTTCGACGGCGACAGCGTTTCAGTTACGCTGTAATGCAGAAATATACTTATCCGTTATTGAAGTGAACGTTAATGACCGCCACGTGGTCTTCCTCGGGGGGGGGGGGGGGGGGGGGGGGGGGGCTCCCTAGAGTCCCTAGAGCGGTGCTTATCATTATCAACGACATATAACACCGTAAGGCATGTATGCACACGGCTATATATATATATATATATATATATATATATATATATATATATATATATATATATATATATATATATATATATATATATACGCTGCCGAGGGCTAGGGCTCGCGAACACTCACAACGTCAGGTGCGCACGTAAGTACAGGATACCATAGGAGTCATTGAAAATGTTGCAAGTGAAGGTTTGCAGCCTCTACCTGCCCCCCCCCCCCCTTCTCTTTTTTTATTCTGACAGGAGAAGGCGCAGCCCTCCCATCAGGCTGGAAACCTAACACGGCAAGTTGGGCGAGTTGGTACGTTAACATATTAACAATGAACCAAATATGGAAACATAAGTAGCTTCGGGCACAACTTTAGCAAGCAGCGATATTTACTCTTGAAAGGCGGATGAATATGAGTCTGCACCAATGGCCGCGCACTGCTGAGTGACGTCATGAGCAGGACAGCCGATGACTCCACCGTATATATACATGTATATGTCTAATGAGGGGCACTATTTCTTCTTTCGCGTAGGCGATCGGGGGCAGCGCTTTGGTCAACTAGGCGGGGCCTCTCCTGCCTATGTTGTATCAGACATGGAATGAACATGGCGTAAATGAACTTTCAATGCCTTTCGATTTCTTGACACTTACTCCTGAACGACCATCTCAACTTCTCCTGGACGGGCCCGAAAGCAAGCAAGCTTTCCAATGCATGACAAAATGAAAATGAAACAATGGCGTGCTTCTCACAACGGCCTGCCTTTGGTCCTTGGCTTTCCAGGCATAAAGGCGAGAAGGAAACCGTTTTCGGAATGCAGCATCAGGAGACCTCAGCCGCGACTATGTATAATCAAAAACCTGTATTTTCACAACCCTCGTCCGACTGAGTAAAGATATGGGTCTGACATGGCGCCCCCCTTAGATAATTAGGAGGGGCGCTCCCGCCCCCCGCCCTTCCCCCCACCCCGTGCGCACGCCTCCCAGTGGCGTAGGGGTAGTGGGGCACGGCCCGGTGTGTCACCCCCAGGCAACGCCACGGCCTCCTCTAGCTACCTTTCTTCGGTGAAATGGGAAAGCTCGGTCAAGTACGACTTTACCACGAGAGCAGAGCACCTGGAGCATTTTACCACGACAGAGTCCGCAAATGATCAAAAGAAAAAACAAAGAAATCAAACAACGACAAGGAGGGAGAGGATAGTTTCGTCCCTTCCCACAGAAAGAAAAAGCGAAAAAAAAAAAAACGAGCTTTTTGCAAAGCACCAATTTCCACGTTTTCGTTGTAGCCGTGCCTCTTTCTTTATGGCGAAATTATTGTACTCGACTCTTGAAAGGTCGTATACGATTGAAAACTTGCTTCACCCTCGAGCCCCGAAATGATTTCTTAGCGAAATCCGCCACGTACAGTACACGTGCCTGCAGCGGGAGGTCAGCGAGGAATATGAAAGTTCGCTGTACTTCTGAATGACGTTACTGTAGTATACCAAAACTACGAAAAGGGGCGTTTTGCAAGCGAGAAAAGACGCAGAAATTAACAAACAGGCAAGCGAAAACTGCTGGCGAACGCTGCTGGCGAAACCACCCTTGAAATTTCTCGCCGCTGAAACGACGCAGATTAATTAATTAATTTATTCATTTATTTACTTCAAGCTTCCATCTTCCACTGAACTGCCTTTTTAGATTCCATCTAATAAGACTAATGGTAATTAAGCGCTTACAAGCTCGTGTACACGCACCAAAATATTGGAATGTACTTTTGAAATCAGTCATGAGTCATGACGCCCGCCTGTAACGTAGCCAGAAATTTTTTTTAAGGAGGAGGGGGGGTTCAACCATACTTTATGTATGCTCGTTCGTACGTTTATATATGTGTGTGTGTGTGTGTGTGTGTGTGTGTGTGTGTGTGTGTGTGTGTGTGTGTGTGTGTGTGTGTGTGTGTGTACACATGCAAAATTGAAAAATTTCGGGGAAGGGGGCGTAGCCAAGGGGGGGGGGGGGCGTTGAACCCCCTTCCCCCGGCTACGCCCTTGCTGCCCGCCGTCAAGTTCTAGAACAAAAAAAGAAATCTAATGAACACAGCAGGCCTGAGAAGTTGATTCGGCTCTGAACTCATTTGCTGCGACAGCGGGATTCTCCCATTGTGAAGACTTTTAATTTTTGTCTATCAGTTTTTTCGTTTTTTTTTTTCCTGCCTTCTAACTTAATTACGCTCGCCGAACTACGGTGGAATGGACAAAAAGTTAGCACTTATCTGGCGGCTGGTTGGGGGAGAATGTAAAAAAAAAAAAATTGTGACAGTTGTTTGCTTTTTTTTTAAATATGGATATAATTTTGAAAGAACGCCTACGTTAGCTGATTTAGCGCTGCCCATTATTGTCCCGAAAGGCTGCTCCAACGCCGGTAATATATTTTCACGGCTTTTCATGGTACGTTACCGACACACCGTTACAAGGTGGCTGCAAGATGAACATTACTCCACGAGCACCCAGAATCGCCCATTTGTCGCGGAAAACAAAAAAATCTATTAGGTTGCTTAACGTAGTACGTCCAGCACACGGCCAGTCTAGCAGGCACGTGCCGGCATGGTGTCTGGGTTTAATGACATCACTGTCGACGCAAGGTTGCGAAAGATGACCGCCTGCCTTCTAAGGGACGCAACACTCGTTAGTGTTGCTCCCATGCCAACCCCCACCCGACCGCACACTTTTCTGTTTCGTTCATGTGTATCGTTCGTTGCTCGTAACCCCCAACGCGGTTGCGACCAAAAAGTCATCTCGATTGTGAAACGCGAACGTGCTATCGGGCTGCTCGCTCCGGTCAGCGACTTCTCATCGACCGTGTTGAGTTCATCGAGCGAGAGTTTCAAGACATCGAGCCTTCATTTGTGCATGTCTTCCGAGGAAGTAGCGTGGAAAAGCTGTGCTAAGCGCGAGCGAGCACTACTACGTCGCAGCTAGCTTGAGTAATATACACGCATACGCGCATGCGCGTCTACTGCGATTTCCGCGGAGGCAATAATTGTCGCGCGACCACAGCTAACAAGGCTCTACGCCGCACATCCACTGCAAGGGCCAATTTCATCACGCCGAGTGAATGAGAGGGAGGGAGAAAGAGAGAAAAAAAGAAAAGACAGCGAATCCCATCGTTCGCTCGCCTGTCCTTTCTTGGGACTGCGATGCGCGTGTCTGTGAGTGCGTACGCAATGCTAGAAGCGCTGCTGCGCACGGCGTCCGGAATTGCATCACAAACCAACGCCTCGGCCTCGCCTGCCGGGCAGCGGCAACGAAATAGCTCGAACGGTTGGTTCCCTTGGAAAACACGGCGAAAGCAAGCGAAAGAGAAGCCGTTGCAGCTCGCTTGTGCAAGCGGCGGCTCGACGCGGCAGCCGTCTACGTAGTGACGAAAGATTTCCGAAGACGACGACGCAACAACGTACGCCGACATGGGCTCTCGGTTGCGCATTGATCAGATCCGCTGGAATTCTCTGCTGATTTCGATCGGATCGCGACAGCTGCAATGGGATACCGAGCGTCCACTTTCCTGCCGCATCTGTCCCGCCGACAGGTGTCTTGCGAGTCGCCTTTTATTCTTTTACCTTTTGTGAGGCCGCACGCAACAGGTGCGCTTGCGAAAAGGTTGGGTGAAGCTTGCCTTCTTTGTAACCTTGCCTTCCGCGAAGCAAGGGCGTCCGGAGAACTTTTTGCAGGGGGGTGCATACGTGGGGGCATTCAGCACTGGCAGCGTGTCTTTAACTGCCGTGACATGACAGGCAAGATTAGTCAGTAGTTTGTAAGTTGCGAAATTGAATGGCAAACCTGAAAGCCAGGACCTGAGTGTGCTAATCAAGCTGTGTAGCTTATTGCAACTGCATAGAAAAATATTATCCGAAATTCCAAGGGGGGGCAGCTGCCCCCCTTGCACCCCCTCCGGACGCCCATGCCGCGAAGGTGCCACGTGGTTTGAGGTTTCTACGCTTCAAGCCACAGGGAAACGTTTCCTGTCTCGCTATTATTAAGCTAAAGCGGTGAGCAGGTGATACGCCATTAACGAATAGCGAAATATTGGCAAGCTGGAATATCTTCACGATCGATCATCGCAACAACTACATAAAGACGAGAAACAAAAACAAAGACAAGCGCGGTAACAGTTTACGAATCCAATGGGCCGTCAGTGGGCAAAAAGAAAATGGACTATTGTTATTGGCCGGTTCAAGCATATCGAAGTTCAACTCACCTTTTTTTTCAGCGGGAAGTGTCGAAGACCCGTAGAGCAGACACAAACACCTAAAAACCGAAAAAAAAAGCACACCAAACAAAAAAAAAAAAAAAAAATGGGCTCAGCCGGGATTTGAACCCGGGACCTCTCGCACCCGAAGCGAGAATCATACCCCTAGACCACTGAGCCAGGCACCCAGATTGGACGTTAAAAACCTATTAAAAGATAAGCTCTTCTTATAACGCTTCTTTAAGGTGACCTTGTATATTTTAGAGTAATACATCTTATTATTCAATGATTTTACACTTGTAAGCTTTTACATGTAAATATTACATCGCTTCATGCTTGCTTCCTTTTCGTATTAAGACACTATCGCGGGAGACATCACGCCATGGCCGACTGTTTACCAGTTGTTGAGTGAAAAATATCTTCGTTTCCTTAACGGTGCTACGGTGCTATACCTTCTACTGCGAATATCTAGGGCAAGTTCTAGTCATGCGACGCTGTCTTACCAATATATTTGTCGTCCTTGCTTTTGTAACAACTGATGTGTGCTAGAGCGATGGGAACTTGGTGACCTCCGCATGCTGTGCCACATGGTTATGAGAGCTGTCCGGTTTTTTCGTGGCGCCCCTACAGCTTATCTGACTCGCTAGCCTTCAATAATTGTGTAAATAGTCAAGGTACAGCATTGGAGTAGCATGCTCTCAACACTACTTATTTGTCTTTCATGAAACCACTGCATAGTGATGCGACTATAGGATGACACCGTATCTGTCTTGTCTGTACCAATCGAAGACGGGAGTTTTGAAGGTAAACATTAGACAGAAGTCTGTCTGGTTGGGTAAGTAAACTGAGATAACTGATATTTATATTTACGGGAGTTTTGCGTGCTGTGAAGTGACCGTTGATGCTTTACAACGAGTGGTTTACGCGAAGTTTTGCTTACCCGCCACGGTGATCTAGTGGTTATGGTGCTGGACTGCTGACCCAAAGGTCGCGGGTTCGAATCCTGGCCGCGGCTGCCGCATTTGGCTGGTGGCGAAATGCTAAAGGCCCGTGTACTTAGATTTAGGTGCACGTTAAAGAGCGCCAGATAGTGAAAAATTCCGGAGCCCTCCACTACGTCGTTCCTCATTATCATATTGTGGTTTCGGCATGCAAAACCCGAATAATTATATTAAAGGTTGTGCTGTGCACTGAGCCTGTGTACTAATTAACATGGTCGACCGTGATTCGATTTTGGCGAAACAAAGCGAGCTAATATTTTCGCTTTATTTGGTGTTGCAGGAACGCAATGCCTGTTCCGGTGCAAGGCGGCTACCAGCGAGGTCCCAGCTGTTGGGATCGCGTGAAAATGGGCTTCACGATTGGCTTTTGCGTCGGCATGGCGTCAGGAGCTCTCTTCGGAGGTTTTTCCGCTCTCAGGTCAGAAGAATCTCGGAAGCCGCACACATACTGAACATTTCGTTTCGCTGCGCTTTTTTTTGAGATGTAGACTCGCCCAATGCATAGATGGTGTCCAAAAGGGGGGTACGATCTAGCGCTAAACCTCGCTTCACCTCATGCTCGGTCATTCTGCATTCGATAATGGGCTGAAAGTTTGAAAATGAAGAGTTCACGTGCATCGCAGGTGGATGTTCTGCCGCAAATTGAACAGGACAGTCAGAATTTTCATTGCCACTTTTTCTTTTTATTATTTTCGGCCATTTATTCCTGATGGAGGGATAAATTTCATCTCCTACTTCATACATTGTGCTCTGCAGATACACTAGATACACCAGCTACACCAGATGTCACCTTCAACCTAGATTACACTATTGCTGTTCTGCATAAAGACAGCCTACTTTGCTGATCTTATATTTCAAGTATGCCACTGCTAAAAAGTTATCATGCTAAACCATATCCTGGCACCAGTGGTGCGATCTTGTACGCATTCCAAATAAGCACGGAGGCGTGGTGTTACATCCAGCCGCACGCGAATGGCCAGTGTGAACCGCGACAGATGTCACGGCCCTGCATTGACCAATCGCGTGCGGCTGGGTGTAACGCCACGCCTCCGTGCTTATTTGTAATGCGTACAAGATCGCACCACAGAATACCGCAACACTTTGGGGTTGGATAAGTTATAAGTACATGCCACATAATGGAGAAAGAAAAGGTCTGTCAGAATGATCGTGACGTTTCTGAACTAGTTCCCTGTAACGTTACATCTGGTGCAACCTTATGCTCGAACTTGTCTAATTCATTGACAGTATACAAAAGACTCCATTGCAAAAAACAACAGCTTGTTTTTTTTTTTTTGGCTGCAGAAAAAAATAACGAAAATGCATGAGAATGGCGAAACAATGCATTGCACTGTTATTACATCCATGATATGGCAATACAATTACTAATTTTATCCACGTATGTTCAAATGATATTTTCCCTAAGAAGTGCGAATATAATTCTGAAAGAGCACTGCCTGTATATAATTTATTCTTAAATTTCCCTTTAGGGATTTTATGGGGGTGCCTTTTCAAATCTTGTTTCTCTTGCTTTCAGATACGGCCTGAGGGGTCGAGAACTGATCCAGAGTGTTGGCAAAGTGATGCTACAGGGTGGTGGCACATTTGGAACATTCATGTCCATAGGAACTGCAATCAGATGCTGAAAGTGTATAGCCGTACCTACTCAACATTTCGCCCATCTGCGCCGAGATGTGTGATAAATCATAGTGTATGAAACCGTGTCTGCTTTCGCAGAGTGGAGCGGCCGCCCACCTTGTTGATAAAGGGTTTCATGCCCCCAATCAACGCTGCCGCTTTCATTTTTTTTTTCAGTATTTGTTGACGTTGCTTCTTTAATAAACGGATGAAACTCGATAAACTTCAATAAACTCATCTTTGTGTATATCTTGCACGCTGTTGATCCAGCGGCAGGTCATTTTCCTTCAGTTCTTTCCATTATTTTGTAGCAAGCCGATATAACAGCAGCATGATGGTATGCAAGGCTACCAAGGGCTAGAATTGATACAAAACCTTGCTCCTGGCCTAGTGTAAAAGGATATTTTACTAGGTTCGGTTTAATATTTTCTAAATCACGACTGCTTGTTTGGTATCTTGGGCAGCTGAAAATTTGATTGATTACCAGTCCTGTTGGCTCAGTGTCAATGGCTTTGTGCTGCTAAGAGTAGTGACCACTAAGGGTTCTCAAAACTGCAAATAAAGCAGGGCACACGGGCGTTCTTGTTTGCTGCTGCTGTGGCAATGCAGCTATCATGGCCAGAAAAAACCCTGTCATCTTGTACTTGGTAGCAGAACTGCAGCAATTTGGAGCAATACCTTAGAACCTAGTTGCGTGTGTTATTGCATATGAAACATGTTCTCATAATTACTATTATAAGATTGCCAGCAGTTTTGTCCTGCAACTATGGAATGGTGCACTGTGTCGCAGTAAAACGAAATTGAATAAAGGTGTTTTACAAATGCAAGCCTTTGTTCACTGGCAAATTATTGGCAACCGTTCTGTGCACAACTACGATTACTGCAGGATACAGATTATCTGTACTGCATAGGCTACACTCGCAGAGCACTTTCCTTTGTTCCCATCATTTCTAGGTTGCTAAAGTCGCTCACAGAGGCAAATGCGATGCAGCTCTTGCTTACCAAGGGAATATTTTGAGCAGCATACTGAACTTTTGGTCAATGCTGCAGGGTAGCATTTTCATTTCTTTAGTTCTTTCTTCACTGTGCACCTATGTCAGTGTGGACTTTAGGTAGATGCACGATTTCTTCCTCCTCGATTCAATATCAAGCCTTTTAAATGAATATGAAACGAGTTTGAAGGTCTCTGTTACTCTTTCGAGACTGTTTAAATGTACCCATTTCTTGTGTTAATGGTGCCCATAAACGAATATTTTCATCGTTAGCACATATAGAAGCACTACTACCCACTTTCAGTGCAGTTCTAAGGGCCAAATTTACAAAGCTTAGCGTTCCTAAATGTTTTTTACTATCGAATAAAAACCTGCTATGTTAGAATTGATCATAAGAGGCAATTGCTGCCAATCTTTATGCTGGAAATGTAGAAACAGCAAGACTAATAATAGAAGATGAAGACCAGTCATCAGAAAGGGCGGTGTTCTGATCTTCAGAATAAATGGGTCTAACTGTTGAGTTTTTTTTTTTTTGCTAAACACATTGAATGAGACAGTCTTATGGCAAAAGTTAATGAAGAGTGAAAAGCTTTTTGAATTCAGCCGCACATATATACTAGCAACGTTATCATTTCAGAACTCCACGGGCTTTATTTTCTCTATTGCATCGTGCAATAAGCCACATCCAGGAGCGGGCCTCCACAAGATATGCATCGCAATGCTGCGCCCACCAAGCCACTGCAATAGTGAAATGGTGTTCGACAACTGTTTTACAGTTGCTCTTTGCAGAAATGGCAAAAGAAAAAAACTACGAGACACGTTTTCTTGTGACAGAGGTACCGAGTTTATTTACATTCACAATGGATTCCCATTTACTACACGCCATTCAAGCCAGCATGAATCACTCGCACATTGCATCCACAAAGACGCCCCAGCCCCTTTCTTCAATGCACTAGCCTGCCACTCGAAAGTATTTAATCGACAGGGGATTGCCAGTCCCCCGAGTATACTTAAATAAATTTTGTTGTCACAGACAAGACATAGAAGATAAGGGACCCCCCCACACGAAAAAAAAAAGGAAACCACGACAGTCACTTTGCACATTCAACAGCATTGATCGTAGGCATGGGAGGGTCAGTCCTTGGTGCTTTCTGTCTGGCCCTCCCCGCGACACTCACACAATTGCACGGTGCCGTAATTCTGAATTCCTGTTGGCTTTTGCTTCCTGCTCCGAGTCGATGCATGAAGTCTCGTGTGTCGGAATGAATACATAACTATATAAATGACGTGCTTTCTCCTCACCAAGTGAAACAACAGATGGGACAGTGGGAAGATAGCCTGTACAGTGAACGACTCGAAGCTCGAGGCTGCTGCTGCATCCGCAGCAGCAATATAATAAAACTGGTGAACATCCGCCTCTGATGCAGCTTGGTTGCCTCTCTTTGGAAGTGCTTAGGAAGAGTCACCAGTAAAGCTAACAGCTGCAGCATGGGCAGTTTCGGGGGAAACGAAAAAAAAATTAACAGTAGCAGGTGCATCAATAATGGTGCCGGTTGTAGGAATGGTCAGCGGCAATCGATGCTGCTTCCAGCAGTTTCGTTTGAGATGTCCCCCAGGCGCAGCAGCACGGCAGTGAGATCCCCGGCCAGCAGTCGACTAGGCGGTGCGAGCATCAGTCGTGCGCAGCACCACAGGTTGGCACAGTTTGGTCCGCGTCGAGCCGCATAAGGCACCCATCGCGATGCAGGCTCGGGGACGACGATGTGAACCATGGGTGGGAGAGCAGCTCGTCGGCAGTGAGGCGCTCGGAAGGGTCGCGCCGGAGGAGCGACCGCACGAGGCATCGCGCTCGGGGACTCAACGACTCCGGCACGGTGAAGTGGCCCCGGCGGATCTTGGCGAACAGTATGCTGGGATCGCCGTCGTGGAACGGGTAGCGACCCACGAGCAGCGTGTACAGCATCACCCCGAGGCTCCAGCAATCCGCCGCACGGCCACTGTAGCGACCGCTCGTCGAACTGCTCAGGATCTCGGGGCTGACGTATGCGGGGCAGCCGTGCTTGTCACTCAGCAGGTCGTCGTCGAAGTCCTCTAGGACCACGGCATCTTCCAATGTCTCCAGCTTTATCCGTGTTCTGTACATAAAAGCAAAGAAAATAAACTGTTAGACTGTAGCCAAGTAGTGTCTTGATTTCTACTACTACTGACTCAACTTAGTCCTGTGAAAGTTCAAGCTAGGTGTCAGCTCAGTAAACGAAACCTGCCTGTCACTATAATGCATTGATTATTGGCCAACACGACTACATTTCTGAGAAGTGACCACAATAATAAAACAACTGTTGTGCTAGCCATCCAGCTCACTGTTGCATTAGATAGGATTTGCATATTGAACTTCTAAAGAGCTCATAACCAAATCACTTATCACACACAGACCTAACACCAACAGTTGAAGTACGGAAACCTTGTTCTTAAAACTTCAAATGCCATTATGGCCTCTGTTACTGGCTGCAAAGCTCGTGGCTTGCGAGCGAAGAGAGAAAATACACGAGCACCGTTTTTGACACTAACCGTTCAGGGTCCTCGAAGACAAACTTGCGGAGCTTGAGATCACGCAAGACCACCCCGGCGTTGTGGCAGGCTTGGACAGCCGACGCCACCTGCCGGAATAGGCTCAGCGCCTCAGACTCCCGCAGCCGCCGTTTGGAGCGCACATACGAATGGAGGTCACCGTACGACCGCTTGAAGAAGACGTAGCACTTGGACTCCCCCAGGAGCACCTCCTCGACTTGGTTGACATGGTCGTGGCCATCGAGACGTAGGTGTGCTGCCAGTGCTTGTTGCCACCTGTCGATGGGGATAACCTGGAAGTGCAAGAAGGGTTTGCAAACTATTAGACCTGCAGCACAGAGCCAACAAACACATACATGTCCTTCAAACGTAGCAAGCATTAAATGTCCTGCCACGCACTTGCAAGACAACATTCAAGCAGAAGCGTACATTTCCTTTAATCCTCATTTCCTTCACATCTTTGAGGAGTTTGTAACTGCAGCTTGCGTTTATTACGACACTACACTTTTCCGAAATCAAGATGCAATGTACATCTTGAAATTATTTCCCCGAGAGGATTTGTCAACATAAGGCCAGCAAGGTGTTGCAAACAAGTGTGTTCAGGAACATGTTGAAATGTTTAGTCCAGATGTAAATTGAGGAAAGCTCAATGTGCCATTTACTTGATAATAAATTTTCATAATGTGTGGTGCTGTTTCCAGCGCTTTGAAAAAAAGAGCAGACAGATGTGTTCCGACGAAATACAGCGGCATAAAATGTTGACCTCGCTATTGCCACTGAGGGAAACGAAAAGATGATCAACAGCGCTTTCAAGAGGCTAAGCAAACATCGAGCAGTTTCCAAGCTGTGGAAAGAGGTTTGTGCAATACAATCGTAGAAGCGAGAATAATATGTATTACGCAAGTCAAGAAATATGTTTACGGCCTTCTGCTTTTATCTGCGTAGACATCTTAGAAGCTCGGACTATTGTACAACTGCCCAACAATGGCTCGAAAAGACAAGCTGTCTTTCGTGAACCGGTGCTTTACAGAGACAGGTGCTTAAAGAACAGAAAAGCTTGATATTGTTTATTTCACTTAGATTAACTAGATGGATCTGCACTACGTCACGTAAGCAAAGAAAGAAAGATAATCCTAATAAAGGTGAGAAATGTGCTTTTAATTCCATGTCCGATAGGGATGTCACTTTAGTATTAAGTGCAGAGAAATACAATATGTGTCGCACCACTGCACTGTCATGGTGATGTCTTGAATCCCAACAGGGAATTTTATAAATCTTCAACAAAACATGGCTCTGCACAGCATAGCGAATTATGCAAACTGAAGTTCCTTCAATAGGTGAATGTTTGTTCAACTGCAAATAAAAAGCATCATTTGCTAGCGAGCGGTACAAATGTGAAGCTTCGGCAAGCCAATTCTAAATTATTCCGACAATAATAATTGTCAGTGTTTTACATCCCAAAACAACGATATGATTACGAAAGACGCCGGAGTGGATGGCTCAGGAAATTTTGACCATCCGGTGTTCTTTAACGTGCGCCTAAATCTAAGCACACGGGCCTCTAGCATTTCGCCTCCATTGAAACGTGGCCGTCGCAGCCGGGATTCGATACCACGACCTTATTTTGACATTGGCATGTCATTTTGCGATGCTGCAGACCCCTGATTACGCCATGATCACAGTAGGAGGGTTGCGGATTGGGCTAGTTGGTGCTGAATGATTTATAGTGTAACAGCGCGGAGACACAGCAAAGGACAAGAAGGGGCACCGTCAAGCCGTGTTTCCCCGCTATTAAGCTATGGAATAGAGTAGAGTATACAGATATACTGCACCCAAGGAACCGCCGTCCGTTGGCTAGCTAGCTACCCAGACGGTTCGTGTCAACCCAAGGTCGCAAGAGCGTCGCAGCTAGCGCGACAGTGCTCGAGCGAAGGTTATCGTGGAGGGGGCATTGCGACAAACAGCGGCGCCTGCTTCCGATACTCGAGCGAGCGGACGGACGTTTTGTGCGCAGATTGCTAGCACGGTCGGCCGAATCCTGCGACTCCGGCTGCAGTGCCGCCGAAGGGTAGCAGCACAGCGGCGGCAACGATAGCGGCGATAGGTGGATGCGGTTGCATCACTCGCCTGCAACGGAATAGCGCCAACGAGCTGCCGCGTTTGGGCAACTCCTACGGCCAACGCGTTTCCGTTCGGGATCTTTGGACACGTGCTCAGTTCAGCCGCACCGGTGGCGGCCAACGCATTGCACGCAAGGGACGAGTTTTTCTCTTTGTTTCGTTCCTTTTCCCGTTTCGTCTATTCAGCAACCGTCCCTTTTATTCTCGCCCGCTGTTGCAGCCACGCGTGGGAAACTGCCAAACAGCGTCGTTTTTATAAACGGAAAAGCAGCGCGAGATTTTTTTTTTTTCCCTTTACGACGAGTCTGCTTCGCCAAGTGCACAAAAACGCCCACGCAATATTACGTTGCGAAAAACAAAAAAGTGCGCATCATGTGCACATACGTTGATGACACCACCACGCACCCGACAACTCCAGAAGGCAAGCCTGGGCGCGAGAATGACGTAACGCGCGCGTCCTATTGCCGACTTCGAACAATCTTTATTTCCTAAGACATGGCATAACCGTGTTACGACAAAGGTGATGCCACTTTCCCCATCGTGTCACATCGTTGGCAACGCCACGTAGCACGGAGACTACGCTTTTCAAAATACTTCGGATCGTGATCGTTCCCAGCGGCGCCGCGGCGAAAGCCCTACTCGAAACACTGACTCGCTGAACGGGCACGCAGCGGTCTACCTCAGCTGCGTCCGGGATTAAAACCAGCTTTCCGATCGGATCTGGTGTAACGGGTTCCGCGATTTCAGTTCCGGGAGCGGCAGACGGATGCAGCCACGCTCTTTGTTACCAAGACTAGATTCATTCGCGGCATTCCAAACGCCCTGAAATGGCAGGGAGTGTGAGTAAGTCGAGCGACGAAAAAAAGAGGCGCGCCTGAGTCAAAAGGCAGGTTGCCGCAAGACAGGATGCTACGGGTAAACACGCGGCGCACGATTGGGCACCCCGGGATGCAAGAAGCGCGCTGATGGAACGAAAAAAAAAAAAAAAGAAAAAGAAAATACGGCGGGCGGCGCGCTCTTCCTGTCCCGATATAGTCGTGCCCGGGACCGAAAACCAACGGCCACGTCATAGTCGGGGTGCAACTGTGGTTCGCATTTAGCTGCTTTTTGCGAGGTCTGGAATCGGGCCAGGGACCCTTGCCTGGGCTTCTCTCGATTTATCCGGTGCGAGGAGCGCCCACACAGTCGTGGGACTGTCCTCGCGAAATGAATCAGAGCAATGAGCAACATTCCCAAAACGACCCCGGCTCGAGCGTCTTTTAGCCCGTGGCTCACACGGCTTCGCAGGGTACAACGGCGCGAGCTCTACCCCCCCCCCCCCCCCCTGGAAATAGCCGGCCCGGCGCGCCGGGTCGACAACCTGTTGCCTGCATCTCAAAGGGGTTGACGCCGCCGCCATAGTGGCCAACTCGTCAATTCTTTTTCTTTCGGGCCGCCAAAGTAAAACCAAAACAAGGCGGAAGTGGCCGCTCGCTGGAGAGGTCGCCGGCACCCCCCCCCCCCCTTCACTCCTTTGGACAATAGAAGCCGTAGTGCGCCGGTCTGCTGTGCGCCTGCGGCGGCCCGACACTATTTTGTCCAGCTACTGCGAGCACTTTTGGCCGTAAACGTAATGCAGGCTTGTTGTCTGGCGCAACATACACTACACATAAGCGCGAGAGACCAGTTTTTTCATAGCCCAAATAACGAAAAAAAAACCGCGGGGGCTTCGTTAAACGGTCTGATCAACAGGAAAATGGCAACAGCGCGCTCAGGGCCGGAAAACAGCCGCCGAGTGAGAGGAAAAAAGAACGTTGTGTCGGGAGAGGAAAAAGAGCGAAAGAAGCGCGCATGACGCAAAACGAAGCTCACCTTGCAGGAAAATTCCTCTTGCGTCTGTACATTGATGCTTCTGTACATGGCACTGCCCTCGAGTTGGTCCAGTAGAATGTACCGCCCTCCAACAAGGCTGGCGGAATAGGGCTCCCTGTTGCAGGGAAATACGGGCGGCGTAGGAGGTTGAAGGTTCGGGCTGAGACCCCCGGCACTGCCCAGGCACGCGCCATCGGGAGCCTTGTCGAAACTTTGAGGCCTTTTCTCCTGAGCCACTTGAATATCCACAGAGAGACGCGCCACACTCATTGTCGATCACCGGGTTTCACACAGGACGTTGGCACACAATCTCCAACACACGTCCGCCTTTTAATCACACTTGCGTATCCGTGTGGCCCCTAGCCGTTCACTGGCTCGCTTGCGCCTTGGTTTCAGTGCGTCGTAAGGTACATCGTATCGGTTGCGAAAAAACAACAAAATATCGGCGGTTTTCGATATGCGCTGCGCCGCGCGAAGAATTCCAGCTGCTCTCGACCGAAGGGCAACAGCAACTTGCCTCCCGATGCGGCAACAGCGCGCCCACGTAGGCGAACAATGACTCCTTGAACTAGTTTTGAGAAGTGCGGTTGGTCGCGTCGGTGGTCGTTTTTAGGCGTCTACGTGTTGACTTCTTTCAAGCTGCGAAGAAAACAAAGGAATAAAAACACATAAGAAAGCTGCGAGCAGTGAGAAACGGGCGAATGCCAAGAACGTACACCAAAAAAACCGGCGATGGCGGAAAAGTAAACGCATGGCAGGCAGGACCACGCAGTTTACAACGCGGCACACGTGTCAGCATACAAAAAAAGATGAGGACCAGACTCGGGAACGTACCGAAAAAACGGGGCTCCGGTTCACAGCCTAGCGTACAACGCATCAAACATCCACACAGGCTGAATAACAACCGCCAAGCGAAGCCTTGTGCGCCGGACGAGAGCTTGTTTTCAAGGATGAGAGAAAGACTCGATAGAGCGCAGCAACGCTCTCAGCGCTATCTGTTTCGATCAATAACGCAATGTTTTCCCCGAGGCGCACGTTCAAAATATGGTTGGTTCAACTCACCCGAAAAAGTTAATACTTTCGTAAACCTGTTACCGCATTACGGGTCGAAATCCGTGAACAAATGACGAACACACTTGCGGAAAACTTCGTGCCAATGGGAGGGAAAAAAAAGCAACTACGACGAATTCATCAGTGCCAGGGGAGGAAGACAAGAAATTACGCACCTTGGTTTTCTTTGTTTCCTGGCAGGGTAGCAGCATAAGATGTCTTTTGAGTTATTCCAATGTGCAGTCCTCTTCGTCGTGTGCCGAGACCAACCGACGGATACGGCCAACGTGCCGGCCTACCCTACTCAGGAACGGCTACAAACTATGGGAAGGCAACTTACGCACCGCCATTGTGCAACGCGAAGGCAGACGCGGAGTGATACAAAGAAGGAGGCGCAATGATGGTTCCCACCCCGGAAGAACCTGTGACGTCAATAAAAATATTTAAACCTTTAGAGTCTTAATTGTAGTATTATTCTGAAGAAATGTCCAAATAAAACGTTTCTGCATTAAGATCCATGGGTGTGATTGGGTTAAAAAAATAAATAGCTCAAATTCTACCTGAACTATTTCTTGTGGCGCGTGACGCGTTTTGACGAATAGAGTGACGCATGTTTGATGTTACGAAATTTGGAAATCTCGGGTGTTGACGCAACTGCTTACCGCCGGTTGCCGCGCAATTTTTTCTGCGTGAAACAGTTCGAAGAAATCGTTGACTGCGTCTTCACGCTATTGACTATGAGTGTACACAAGCGGCTTTCTGACAAAATGATTGCGCTCCATGGTTATGGTCACATTGTTAGCGCAGGAAATCTCCTGAAAGCGATGTAAACAAGTTATCAGCTTTTTCGTTAACAAGTGTCAACTGTCCCAGAGATACGTGACTGCTCAGCCCGAGCAATATCGCTTTGTTTGAGCTTGGAAAAAAAAAAAAAAAGATGAAGGCGATGAACGCCTTCTAAGTGCAGGATAAGAATGAAGGAACCTTTGATTTTCGGGAAATGCGGTTCGTGGGCTGCATGCCAAGAAATCAATTTGTCTTCGTCATAGAACCAGTATCGAATCAATTTAAGGTGGTCTCAGCCATGTCTGTGGGAAAAGGATATTGACAGTTTTATGATCAGCAACTCTTTCCGCGGCGTACTTTATTTCTCCAAAAGTAAAACGAAAATAATGAATACAACCGCATGCTGCAACTCAGTTTTCCGGACCTGTAAATATGTTCACATTTATTTGCTTTATTATTAATGTCACTTAAAGTTTTAAATGGCAGAATTTACATAGTAAAAGATCCACGAGTAAGTAACGGCTTCTGAAAACGAAACTGATCTACAATGGCGGCAACTTAAGAGTATCCAATAAGATTCTTCAGGGTTACGTCTTGCGAGCGTCTGTGCTCTTCTCTCGTGCTCTTCTCTACATGTAGAATACAGTGTATGTAGAAGTTGCAAGGTCAATCTAAATAGGTCGCGAAAGTCGGAACGAAAAGTGATCGGAAACCTATTGCGACAAACATCAACACCCGCGTGACGATTAAAGCGCTACTAGGTGAGGGGGGGACAAATAATGAAAACAAAAAATTAATTAAGCGTTTATTTTCATTAGTTTTAAATTTATTTGTCACGAATTAAATTAGTAGATTACTTTAATCAAACTTTAGTCTTGGGTATGTGGTTGAGTGGCCAATTTTTTTCGTTTATTTTCAGAAACAGCGGGCACATGCAGGCAGTCTGGTAACATGGGCCAACGGTTTTGCGCATTTTGAGATGCAAATGGCGTCGCTCGTTTTTGCGCAGTAGGTTTGTGCCTGTCGTCCGTAGATATTTCCTCGCATAACCGTTGTTTTCTAGTCGTGGTACTTGGCAGAAGGTAATATAGCCCATCGCAGCCATCGGGAACCGTTTCAGTGACTGTGTTTTGCCAGCGCACGGCCGGCGTGCTGTCGCCCTTCGGGACGATGAGTCCGCCACGCTACGCGAAGAAACGCTGCGCTGTCTACGGATGCAAGAGCAACACGTGTGCAAGGTTTGTGTGTGTGATGATGTGGATTGTGTGGCCCGTGACGGGGCGAAGAGGGAACGACAGTTCTGCTCAGCGGTACGCCTTGGAGGGGAAGACGACGAAAAGGAAGCGCGAGCGGGGCGTGCGGCTCGAGGAGTTGGAGCGCGACACGGTTGGAACGGCAGCCGCTGGTCGGCGGTTCGGGTCGCGACATCGCTTAACCAGGCGTCCGGCAGCCATGTGGACATGGTGAGCCTGATTCCCGCTCTGTGCCCGGTGCTGACAGAGAGACCGGCAGCCTAGTCTGTTCCTGGCCTGAGGTCCTGGGGCCCGAGTGGTGTCACGAGGTAGCCGCGGCTCATGTTGGCGACGGGCAGCTAACCTGCGCTGCAGTGGCCTGGTGATCTACCGGCCTGCTGTGCCATCATCACCACCACTACCACCTCGCCACGGTCAAGGCAGCGTGACTGTTGACTGCCCAAGGAGTACCGGTGACGACCGACCTCGCCGCAGCGGCAACAGTTCATAACGGCGAGTAGGACAGTTTGTGTGCGAGGCGCGTAGGACGTTAAGGATGTAAATAAGGAATGCTGTAGTGTGTTGTGTGTGAATCGTCAGAGTTATCGGTTGTGTTAAAGTCTGTGTTGTGTGTACAGAATCACCTGACTGCCGGTTGAATTATTTCGGATCCTGGGCCCACATTACACCATCACAGTGTGCACGTTGAATTGTTATGCTACTTCTGATTTGTGTTATATATTTTGGGGTAATATCCTGTTCAACTGCAATATTTCGCCAATAAAATACACCTTATTTATCAAATCTGTCTTTTTCGTCTTCCCGTTATCTTGCAGGCTTCCATTATGGAGCCGTCATAGTGATAAGAAAAAGAACATGCAGCTATAAAAAAAAAGTAAGAAGCGGCGCCCTGTCAAAAATTTTCATAATTTCGCGCCCATCGCGTTAAAACGTGACGTCATTTCCGCTTCCGGTTGTGACATCACCTTTCTCTTTTTTTTTATTCTGTTTGTCCCCTCCTCACATAGATGGCGACTGTTGCAACAACTAGCCACCGGCTTGACACGTGGGCTTCTACGGAAGTTACGCTACCAGTTTACATATACCTTGGAAGTTGTATTTGCAGGTGCAGGTATCTCATTGAATGAGGCGGCCGTAACTTTGGACCACGCTTTGCGGTCATTATTGAGGTCCGCCCTCTCCTTATTAAGGGGAAGATGTCGCAATTCAAGCTATTTGTCAGATATTACTAATAGATAGTACCTCTGGCAACTATTATCTTTACCAATTAATTTTGTTCCTGTGCCCGCATCCTTTGTTTAGACCGGGTGAGTAAACAAGTGACAACCGGATAAAATTTGCGTACTCTAGGATGCCGTCGCCTCATGCTTAGTAACAAAGGTGTCGTCACTGTTGTTGCTATATGCGTTTACCTGTTTGGCTTGAAAACTTCGCTCATGTGCTCAGCTGTCAAAAAGTGAAGAAAGAAATCGTGATGTCGCCCATAATGCGAGCACACTAATGCGGTTTCGTTATTGGCGCGCTTTGTAAGGGTTCTTGGGAGAAAATTCTCCCCGCTCTTTGTGAGGATTGTTGACCGTCGTGGTCGCTTGTATCAGTGTGCCACCCCTAAACGCGTTAGCGAAGTTTGCTCCTTCGCGCGCTTTCCGAGTTGTTACTACGCCGCAGCCCTCTCCATAAACCGTCCCCCTTTTCTAAATTACTTCCGCCACTTTTTTCGCTAACCATTCTTCCTTGTTCAAGCACTTTGATGGTTACCTCTTACTGGTCAGTCCTCGCTATCCGCCTTTACTGTGAAGTTTCAGTTTGCTCATGTGTGACCCATTCTTTCGGGTACTGCGTAGGCGTGTCTGACGTTGCTAACAAGTGTGCGTAAGTTGCCGGCGTATTACTTACTACCACGGCGAAATATGGCTATGGCTGATTTCTGTTCGTGAAGACAAGTCGGATGAGCATTGAAACGTATGAACGTGCTCGCGGATTTGATGCGTGCATGGTTGCGACTCAAACTTCGGCGTGTACATGCTACACTCAAGACAGGATCAACTTGTTGCACGGTTTTAAAGTTAGTAATTAAATGAGCGGTTGTGTCTGGTGGACGCGCAACTTCGAAACCCTTGTGTGTCGTCTAGATCAAGGAATTGTGTGCTGTTCGTTTTCTTCTTTTTTTTACACTGTTGATTGCGTGCGAACCACCTGTCTTTCGGGATAACCGAGCTGAAACTTTTAATTATGTCATTACAGTTACCAATTATGACCATACCATGGACCAAACAAGAGGCCACAGTGACAATCATTTGCCTCGTCTCGCTGTTGACGAGCTCATCATTAGGAAAGAAAGTCACTTTGCAACCTTTGAAGGGCCAAGAAGTGCCCGTGGCCTCCGAACGAGTGAGCCCGTCGGGAAGAATCTTGCCATCGGCATCCTATGACAAGACCTCCTCTGCCTGGCGTGACACTTTTGCCATGCGCACGACACCTGCCCAACGTAAACGGGATCAACGGCCACCCAAGCAAAGTCTACTGCCCAGGGAGAAGAAGCCGAACATCATACTCATTTTGACTGACGATCAAGATGTAGAGCTTGGTGAGCAAACCTTGCCGTGTTGTTGGACTCTGGTTCTTCCGCAGTACAAAAAATAGCAGAACCAGAATATTGTAAGAACTCGGTTTCAGTGCTACTCCTTTGGCTAGACTGTTGCTTCATAGAAATTGGCGCATCGGGTCGTAAATGAACAATAAGGGGAATAGGAGGTATTCAATGAGCTCGGCCTGCCAGGCAGCGCCAGTGACTTCCCACATCCGGCCAACATAGCCGTAGTCATTCAACGATTGGGCGCACGACAGTTTGATGTAATGAGAAAAGATATCCAAACAACACCTTGTTTGCTGTCCTATGATGACTGCATGCACTACCACAGAGCTGGCACCTGCCGCCATAGGTCGGCAAAAAATGTGGACCTCACTCAGACTCACTCACGAAACATATCTTACCCTTAGAGCTCACTCGGACTCAGACTCGCCAAACTTTTCCTCATCCGGACTCACTCAGACTCACTATAATTTTTCTCAACCGGACTCACTTGGACTCAGACTCACCAAAATATAATTCACTCGAACTCACTCAGACTCAGACTCGCGGCTCGATCTCAGTCTGAGTGAGTCGACTCATGAGTCCGTTAGCCTATAATTAGCCTTTTTCTACCATAATGGCAATGCTCTTTAACGCCAATATCTCGCATAATCGGTGCGCTACTTAAGCACCTTTTGATTTCGTACCTTCAAATACGAGTTGTCTGAGTTTGCAGTTCAATAAGGACCTTTTTTTTTTGAAAGAGATGACTCACACAAGATATTTTTATCAGTAACCTCCCGTGGGAAAGTTCACGGGGGGAAGGTCAAGGCACCTCCTCCCCCTCCCCCTTCTCAACTCACCCCTCTGATCAATAAATATTTAGCTGACGTATGAACGGTAGCGCGTTGAAGTATGTTGGACTATACTTGAGTATAAACGTGAGCCGACATAAGGCTGATAGTAATGCTGAAGTTGAGTATATAGGACCATAGGTCGGCAAAAAATATGGAGCTCACTCAGACTCGCTCAAGAAATATATATTGCCCTTGGGGCTCACTCGGACTCAGACTCATCAAAAATTTCCTCAACTGGACTCACTCGGACTCAGGCTCACCCAAAATTTTTCCCAACAGAACTCACTCGGACTCATACTCACAAAAACTTTACTCACCCGGACTCACTCAGACTCACGTCTCGATATGAGTCTGAGTGAGTCGACTCATGAATGAGTTTGCTGACCTATGCCTGCCGCGCTAGCAGATGACGTCGCGTGAATACCTCCTATAGAATTGAGCAGAAGGAATTCTTGCATTATGCCAACCCTAGGCTTCTGTTTTGTAGTGATACATTCCACTTGGTTCTACCCTAGTCTTATAGACGACTGCTCACAACTGGAGTTAACGTAAGTGAACGTTCACTCTGATGACTCACAAATTGCAAAAAGGCATTGGAATTGGAAAAGGCGTCACTGCAAAATAGTGACCAAGTGCCTATGCTTAAGTGCAGCACTTCATGGTAGGCTAGGTTCTTAAGAGGTCGCTGTGCGTTTGTCATTACTCTGGGAAAAGAAAACTGCCCCAAATTATATCACCATTTCCTTACTTTGGCATTGTTGTTGAATGGCTTCTGTAGACCATTGTGCCTTGCAACCTTGTCTATGTTTGTCAGTGTGCTGGGCTTGACACCACAACTGGAAGCAAAAATCCCTTTTGCCTCCTCTTTTCTTCACAGGTTCAATGGGCTTTATGCCAAAGACGTTGCAGATTCTTGGCGAGGGAGGCGCTCATTTCCCGCAGGCTTATGTTTCCACTCCAATGTGCTGCCCTTCGCGAAGCTCTATGCTCACCGGCCTTTATGCTCACAACCATCATGTGCTCACCAACAGTGATAATTGCTCCTCACCCCAATGGCAGCAGGAGTTCGAGTCTCGCTCATTTGCTACGTACCTGAGTACAGCAGGCTATCGAACAGGTGAGCATTCGTTATGGCTCTTGCTTTGTGGTGGCTTATTTACTGGCAGCACTTTGCGATACTCATAGCAACTGAACATTGAGTGAAGGGAGAAGCAGATAAATAAGTTGGCTTAACGAAGCAAAGAGAATTTAAGGGCTGTCTTTTTCTTTGTTAGACACAACATTAATGAGAACTAACAATCAGCCAAGGAAAGTATAGGGGATGTTATTTGTAGTAATTATGATATAAATGTGAAGAAATTAAAGGGGACATAAAGACAACTTGATGTCGGCAGGGACCGGACCTGGAACCTTCAAATAACGCGTCTGATGCTCTATCAATTGAGGTGAGCTACGGCGGCGGTTGTCCTCCCATACACTTTATCGGATATATTTGCGCATTTGACTTCCATAGATGGCTTGAGTGATAGGCTTTGACGGCCACCAGCAACACCTGAGTTGTGAGAGACACTATCGTGAAAGGCTTTAGATTAGTTTTGACCATGTGAACTTCTCCGGTGTGAACCTAAATCTAAGTGCAGTGGTGTCTGCATCCTGCATTTATTGCAATATGTATGGTTGCTTGAGCAGGGCAGGGGTGTCAAAACTAGGGTTGCCAGCTCATGGGTGGGGAAGATGGTGGGGATAGGATAGTGTGTGGTTTGCAGCAAATTACGGTGTCAATGCAAGGAACTACCAGTCTTTACACATATTGAAGCTGCACATTTTCTTCTTTTCAAGTGGTACTGTGCATGATTTACATAAAAAATTCTGCAGTAATTGACTAACATTACTACCAACACAGATAGAGGTAATAAGAACTGTTGAGGCCAACTAAAATGTAAGAAATACAACAAAAAAACATGTTAATGCAAGATGATACAGAAGAATTTGCAACTGCACTGTCAGGCCTCACAGCAAGTTGGTACGGTAACCTCAAAATGGTGTCACCAGCTGTATTTTCTTGCTGCGCATCCTCAAACTTGCCAACCATCTTTTTGCTCCAAAACTGGGGACTCTTCGTGTTGTGAAAGGGTAAGTTACTAATGTAAGAAAAATAGTTGTTCTCTTTACCGTCCCGTCAATCTGTTTGCCGTCAATTTGCTGGCCACCTTGTTGCTGTGTGTAGCTGTGGCTATGTTGATGAAAGCATCTCTTTTTTCTGATCTTGTGTTACCTCTTACAACACTCTCTTTATTTCTTAGTCTTTTTCAGAACTCCTGTAAGTATTCTTTATCCTCTTCACCTTAATATGTCCGTTTATTTTCAAGCTTATAACACTGATCCTGTTTCTGCGATAACTCTTGGTCGTGAAAACGCAGAATTTTAGGTTGTGGTGCATGGCACACGCTGATGGAACTTCAGAACCCGAAAACATTTTGCCATTTGCTTTTTCCTCATGCATCACTTAAAAGTGGGGACCGCGATCCTTACTTTCTTTTTCTCCCCCTTGCAGCCTACTTTGGCAAGTACCTGAACGAATACAATGGCAACCACATTCCAACCGGCTGGCGTGAATGGGCCGCTCTAGTCCGCAACTCTCGCTTTTACAACTACACTGTCAACGTCAACGGTCACAAGCGCAAGCACGGTCTGGACTATGCTCGCGACTACTACCCTGACCTGGTGACCAACGACAGTGTAGCTTTCTTGCGCCAGTCCAAGCAACTGTTTCCAAATCGCCCAGTGATGATGGTTGTCTCGTATCCGTCCCCGCACGGTCCAGAGGACTCTGCGCCCCAGTACCAACATCTTTTTCATAATGTCACAACACACAGGTGAGCACTTATGCTGCTTGTACTTAGTCACAACCTAAGAAAAAAATCTAAGCTCTGCCGATAGAACCATGGTGCGCCTATACTTCACTTGTGAAAGAGAGTCGTGCTAGCTGGTTTCCGCTCGAACCGTTAGTACTTTTTTTCGGCTAATGTAAATAATATGCATACTAAGAGTTAAAGGTTCGTCGTTGTTACCTAAAACATTATGGTTGGTTGAACAGCGATGTCAGAATCCATGACGAAATTTACCAGGTCGATGAAGTTTCCATCCTAAAGCCAGCGACACAAGTGTGTGTCTGTATGGGAAAGTCAACTATCTGAAAAATTTGAGAAGTGGTTGACATCATAAAAATGAATAAGCGCTGTTGGATAGAGCACTTATGCAATTTTTCTGTGGGAGGGACACTGACGGCTATAAGCATAGCTGACACTTCTTTTCTTGGGTTATTACAGAGTATAATTGATACTACATTGGTGCCCTTCGAACAAGCATTACGAAAGAGAGCAAACGTGGAGCGCAGCAAGCCACTGTGTTAGTGTCTGCAATGCCTCGTGCCTGCTCGTGCATTTTGTGACAGCGCAATGTGTGCCTTTTGCGCACGGGCACAAGAAAGTGGGTTGACTTGCGAGGCTCGGGAGAAGAAGATGACATGCATTGGTCGAAGAGACACTTTGTGTGCGGAACGCTCTAGTGGACTTAGATTTTGCATCTAGTTTTGTGGGCACAAGTTCGCCCATAATAAACAAGTTTTGGAGCGCAGTTCTTAGGCGCCCGTTCCTGCAAGTAATTGATACGGCAGATTACTGAATCGGGGATCTGTCCCAACATGACTTCATCCATGCAACTGCTTTTATATAAATGCTGTAGGCAGTTGCAGTTTTGAGCAGACTGAGTAAGAATGGTAGAGTTAAAACCACTAAGTTATCTGTTGGCCGGATTACCTGCTCTTTTCTTTTCTCACACAAACCAACAAACAATATGTCTGAAGAAACAAGCAACTTTATATGTTAACCTATGCATTCCGTAGCATGAGCATGATGAACTCGAGTGAAACAAGTGGCAAAATATGCAGTCTCACTAACCTTAGCCCTGACTCTAGACTCTTACCCTTTATATACATTATCTTCTTAATAATCATGTGTATGCTGTCTTTGTCATGAAGAGTTGATTACGACATGTATTGAAGAGCCAACACACTTGAAACATGAACTGCATTTTTGCATTTAATTTTTTGTCTTCACTTTAAGCATCTGTTCTACGTTTTACGTTGATGTAGACAACATGAAGTCGGGTAGCTTGTTTCTTGCATTCCTGTTAATAGTTATGTTGAAATTTGTACATTTAAAAAATGTAAACATGCTTTGGACCTGTTTTTCTTGGCACTGCTTGTCTCTCAGAGTTCTTTTTTTTTTTTGAAGGACACCAAGCTGGAATTATGCTCCAAACATGGACAAACAGTGGCTATTGCGGTACACCGGCCAGATGGAGCCTATCCACATCAAATTTACTGACATGCTTCACACAAAGCGACTCCAGACACTGCAGACAGTCGATGATGCTGTAGAAAAGGTACTGGTCTTCTGAGACGATGTTGTTGTTTTCTAGAGCTTTATTGTAGCTGAAATTCAATACCGATACCAACCGTGCTTCCACTGTGTCACTGCTGCTGCACTAGGGCCATTATATATCTTCCCGCCCGTACATATCCTCACTGTAAGAGGATAAGGGCAATGGAAGGTAGCACAGCTGACTTGGTCTGAGCTGAGGTCAAGGCCAAAAGTGAATATACACTATATCTGGAAAAGCACGCTAAAAGATTCCGCACTCATGATGAGTTAAGCCATTACTGTACTGTTATTAGTCAGTTACATTAGTACTGTAGTTACGGAAGGTCTTCCAAAGCCTTATTGAAGCACAATGGTGATTTGCTGCTTCCAACGTGCCTGAACCCGGCAAGACCTTTGTGTCTGAAACCGGCAAGACCACAAAGAAAAGAAGATGAAGCAGTTTGCATTTAATGTCTTTGTTGGCATTTATTCTCGTTTGACCCATAGCTCTATTTCCCTTCTGTTTTGTATTGCAGCTGTACAATGAACTGTTGAGTTTAGGGGAACTGAACAACACTTACATTTTCTACACATCTGATCATGGCTATCACCTTGGCCAGTTTGGGCTTGTGAAAGGAAAATCAATGCCTTTTGAATTTGACATTCGGGTGCCTTTCTACGTCAGGGGGCCGAAGGTTCCTCCAGGAACGAGGTGAGTTGAATTTTTTGTTCTCTCTTGGTGAAGGAAACAAACTTGTGTCAAATTTCTTTAGTGGGATGTTTACTCTCACTAATGTTCAAGGAGGCTAAAAAAACCTAGTTGCCAAGTAGGCCGAAGTGATTAAAAGTAAGGAATGTTAGCATACATCTGAGTGGATTTATTAGTTAAGCAACCCGTTGCGATTGGTGAGTGACAGTGGTAATCTGCTACTAAATGCATAGCAGCAGAGTGATGTACTGGGAGCAACGGTTGCATTCTTTCTGGAGGCTGAGCCCAAATATGTTCACTAGTTTAGTTGCATTTTAACAAGCTTAGGTTTTCAAAATTATTTAAAAGCTGTTCCATGTGGGGTCATTCGCCACCAACTATGCCCCTTTGATGTGTAACACACCATGTGTTAATACCACTGCGATTAAGCGGCAGTTCCTACTGCTTCCTTAGTCTAAAAAAGCTTTCTTTGCAGAGCTTTTTTGCAGAAACAATAGAAGCCCTGTAAGAAATGTCTAAGAGGTATAGCAATTTCACGTGGGCTACAAAATGGCCCATGCAGCTGCTTGGTGCTGTAAAACTACTGAAAGGAGACGATAATAGGAGGAAACTGGAACATCAAACTAGGAGCTTGCATGGTTTCTTATTGGAGGCGAAAATGCTAGAGGCCCGTGTACTTAGATTTAGGTGCACGTTAAAGAACCCCAGGTGGTCAAAATTTCCGGAGCCCTCCACTACGGCATCTCATAATCATATTGTGGTTTTGGGACGTTAAATCCCAACAATTACTATTATGCATGGTTTCTTATCACAAGATAAATTGTTTTGAAAACAGTTCCTCCTTAGCACCCAATGATTGATAGGCACACTAAAATGGAGCAGGACTGAAAGTTGGGCTAGTTGGTGATACATAATGGGCAAAAAACAGCGCGCAGACAGACGGGACGAAGAAAGGGATACACAGAACAAGCGCTGACTCTCAACTGTGGTTTATTAGGCATATGCAGATTATTTATACACAAATGATAAGCATCACGAACATGCGCAGAGGAGTTGGCAAGGGACCATAACAAGGAAAACAGAAAAGGCTTTTATACCGTGAAGAGACTGCGCAGGAGCGACAAAAGATCAAACAAGCATACGACTGATTAAGTTTACTTCTTTTTCGTGTAAAGAAACCGATGTTTGGCTGACGCAGACTCTCCTTCTTTTTTAATGTAGAAAGCTTCCACAAGTTTCCGTGTCATTTGATCACCGTGTCTAAAGAGCACTGTCGTGTCACTGAACAATGGCTTGCACCCACACGTGTTGCGGTGCAAAGGCAGGTTGGCATACCGTATTTACTCGCATAATCCTCGCACTTTTTTTCCCAGAAAACCGATGGAAAGTTGGGGGGTGCGAGAATTACGCGGGGAAAATTTTCCGCGAAAACGTAAAGCGCTAGAAAAAAAAAAAAAAAAAACGAAGCGGCCGCAAATCGGGGTTCTCCCGCCAGCAACTAACTACAAGCTATGAAAACTGCTAATACAAGACTTACCTTAACAATAAAACTACAGGTTTAACACAAATCAATGTTTATTTGCAGACACTAAAGCCACTAGCAAATAAAGTGTGTCTTGGCCGAACTACTCGGAGTCGGAGTCAAGACTGCCGTCGACGTCGCTCGTAGCGGCGTCATCAGAGTCGTCGCCAGCTTCAGCATCGTCTCCATCGCCATCGTGAACCACGTCGTCTTCCGTCCCGTCCAAGGCGTTGGAAATTCCAGTTTTTTTGAAACTGCGGACTATGATTTCTGGGGAAATCATGGCCCATGCCTCCATTACCCACGCACAGAGGAGCTCCACTGACGGCTTTTTTATCTTTCCCCCGGGAGTCATGGCATGGTCGCCTTCAGCCATCCATTCGGCATACAGCCTCCGAACATTATCCTTGAACGGTTTGTTCAAGGATACGTCCAGAGGCTGCAGCATCGATGTCAGACCGCCTGGAATGACGGCGAGATCAGTCCGCAGCTCCTTCAGCTTCGTCCGAACGGAGTCGACAAGGTGACCGCGGAAGCTGTCGACGACCAGCAGCGATGGGTAAAGAAGTGCCCCTGGGCGGCGTCCCCAGACAGTCTTTACCCAATCGACCATAAGGTCAGCGGTCATCCAACCCTTCTCCTGTACTCGTACATGAATTCCAGGGGGGAACTTGGCCTTCGGGAGGGTCTTCCGTTTAAAAATAACAAACGGTGGCAGCTTCCGCCCATCCGCTGTTACGGCAAGCATGACGGTGCACCTCTGCTTCTCGGCACCTGTTGTCCTTATGTGCACACTCCGCACACCTTTTTGTTCAACAGTTGTGCTCGAAGGCATGTCGAAGTTGAGCGGCGTCTGATCCGCGTTTCCAATCTGCGAGAGCAGGAAGTTCTTCTCCTCCCGGATCCTAATCACGAATCGATGAAAATCGACGATCTTGTCCTCATACGCCGAGGGTAGCCGCTGACACAAAGTCGTCCGCCTCCGGAGTGACAATCCACTTCGGCGCATAAATCGTGTGGCCCACCCGTTGCTCGCGCGGAAATCTTGCGCCGGGATGCCCTCCTTCCGGGCAATTATGCGAGCCTGGTTTCGGATCAAGTCGATCGAAACGGCACACCCGTCCGCGCGGAGACCCTTGATGTAGTCAAGCAGTGCCGCCTCAACCTGTGGATATTTTCCAGTCTTAGGCCCACGGAAGGCCTTGCGTGTTTTGTTGGTGGCTTTCAGCTCTTCGTGCTGCCGTCGCCAGTAGCGCACACAAAACTCGTCCACGCCGAAGTGCCTGCCGGCGGCCCTGTTGCCGTTTTCAAGTGCATAATCGATGACCTTTAACTTGAAAGCAGCTGTGTAGCTTCCGTATCGGCCCATTGTGTTGCTGCAGAATGGACGCTACTACACATACGACACGGAAACGGAACACTAACACTAAACACGGCGCTCGGTACGCGAACTTCACTTGTGGCTTGGCCTGGATTGGATTAGGGCTCCGTGTGCTGGCAGTATGCATGATGCGTAAGAGATGGCGCTAGGCTGCCGCGCGCTATCATCATCATTGGCTGGAAGAAGCAGACGACATTTGATGCTGCGATTTTTCGGGGTGCGATAATTACGCGAGGAAAAAAAAAATCGCATTTTTGTTGGACGATGTGGGGGGTGCGAGAATTACGCGAGTGCGAGGATTATGCGAGTAAATACGGTACGTGCATGTCTTGAAGGTTCCAGAATGTTCTTTTTGCCGTACATAGAGGCAGCGCCCCGTTTGGCCGATGTACACTTTTTCACAGGTTGAGGGTATTTTGTACACTACCCCTTGTGCACAAGGCATTGCTGCGTCCCTGTGCTTCACACCGCATTTAATTTGGCTAGACCTCTTTTTATCGTGCTTTTTGTTCACCATTGGGCACAATTTTCCTTATTTTTGGCTGAAAATAGTACCTGAACATCGTAACGCGACGCCACAATTTTTAACCCATGTGCCATTCTGTGCTTGTAGGGCATAGTGGCACATTCTTTTGGCCGCTCTTTTTTTACTTTTTTTGTCCCTTCTTAATCTGACGCACTAGTCCTTCGCAGACGGAAGTGATTACAGGAGTCAGGAACCCGGCTGCCTGAAGGCAACCCACCTGATCAGAAAAGCTTTTTTCCCCCTGGTGCCTACACGACTTCCTAATCGCGGCCCCGAGGCTCGACGTAGCGATGCCCTTCTTCACAATTTTAGAATGCCCCGACTTATAATTAAGGAGTGGTTTTACAGATCTGGGGTTATACGCCCAACAAGGGTGGTTGTTAGAAAAGGTTATTTTTAGGTCTAGAAACTGTATTGCGTTTTGTGAAGGTTTTTCGCTGGGGAACTCAAGCCCTATTCCAGCGTTTCGAAAGACCTCCAGAATCTCATTCACATTCAGGGATGCTTCATATTTGGGCATTACAATTAAGTAATCATCCACGTATCGGGCGACATGAACAACTTTCCCTTCAAGCTTCTTGGCTAGGCTTAAGTTGACTTTTCCTAGGAAAATGTCGCTCAGTACGGGTGCCAACCTGGACCCTATGCATACCCCGGCTTTTTGGACCATTGTTTTTCCTTCCCACACAATAAAGGTCGATTGCAAATAAAACATCAATAACTCTAAAAACGTCTCTATGTTCAAAACACATTCATTTTGGAATTTTTATTCATCGTTGTTTTCTGCCATGCATTCCTTCACGCAATTCATTAGCTCCCACTGTGGAAGGGAATAATATAAGTCTACAACATCAACACTGAATGCACTACATCCGTCAAACTTGCCATGGCGTAAATCTTCAACAATTACCTCTGAATTTCTTATTATGAAGGGATCTTGCACTACTAATTTTTCTAGTTGCTTCTGCAGAAAAGTTGAAACAACTACCTGCCACGTGTCATTCTCAGAGACGATAGTGCGAAAAGGCTGCTCCGGTTTGTGGGTCTTAAACGAGAAGAACGGTTCCAAGCATAACCCCTGAGCTTTTGCCACACTTCTAGACAGGCGTTCTATGTTCAATTCCTGCAAAAAGTCCTCCAAGTCATCCAAAAATTGTGTGGGAAGGAAAAACGATGGTCCAAAAAGCCAGGGTATGCATAGGGTCCAAGGTGGCACCCGTACTGAGCGACATTTTCCTAGGAAAAGTCAACTTAAGCCTAGCCAGGAAGCTTGAAGGGAATGTTGTTCATGTCGCTGTTCGATACGTGGATGATTACTTAATTGTAATGTCCAAATATGAAGCGTCCTTGAATGTGAATGAGATTCTGGAGGTCTTTCGAAACGTTGGAATGGGGCTTGAGTTCACCAGCGAAAAACCTTCACAAAACGCAATACAGTTTCTAGACCTAAAGATAACCTTTTCTAACAACCACCCTTATTGGGCGTATAACCCCAGATCTGTAAAACCACTCCTTAATTATAAGTCGGGGCATTCTAAAATAGTGAAGAAGGTCATCGCTACGTCGAGCCTCGGGGCCGCGATTAGGAAGTCGTGTAGGCACCAGGGGGAAAAAAGCTTTCCTGATCAGGTGGGTTGCCTTCAGGCAGCCGGGTTCCTGACTCCTGTAATCACTTCCGTCTGCGAAGGACTAGTGCGTCAGATTAAGAAGGGACAAAAAAAAGTAAAAAAAGAGCGGCCAGAAAAATGTGCCACTATGCCCTACAAGCACAGAATGGCACATGGCTTGAAAAATGTGGCATCACGTTACGATGTTCATGTACTATTGTCAACCAAAAATAAGTTAGGAAAATTGTGCCCAATGGTGAACAAAAAGCACGATAAAATGAGGTGTAGCCAAATTGAAGGGGCCCTGCAACACTTTTTGAGCAGGGTCAAAAAGCGCTGCCAATCGGTAGTCGAGGCTCCCAAGAACACGCGAGCCAAATATTATAGCGAAGCGAGCGGCCTGGAATTTACAATAAAGTCTCAAAGTCAGCTGAAAATCGCTCCCTCTTCTCTCGACAAATGATGTATTAGTTCGCAATATATGACACAATTGTCGGCAGTTCCACCATTGGCTGATGTTATAATCACGATAATACCCTCATTATTACCTTCGTTGTTAATTTTGAGTTCAATAAGTAGATAATATGTATGTTTATATTGTGTTATGCCGTTAAAACACCGAACAAACATTAATATTAGCATTTCCGGTCTCACCGACAGCTCGTCTGCTCGTAGTTGCATGGTTGCATTTTCTTCACCATGCGCAGTGCCGAGATCGTGAATATTTCTGTGCTTTTGACCATCGCCGGTTGCCATTGAGAGTGGCAGCCGTTCGAGTGTTGCCTCGTCAGCTGGAAACTGCATCGTCGGCACGTTCTCACGACCGACCGAGGCAGCGGTGCAGCATTTCTCCGATAACAATGCTGGCGCCGGCTAGCTTAGGATACCTGTGTTCGCTGTATGGCGAGAGTCCCGTTCGCTGTCTGTTCAGTATGTCATCGAGCCGTACCTCGGCGTATCCTCCCCGTAGTATCAGGTTCCCGAGAATCCGCGATACAGCAACCATGCAGACTCGCATTTTCACGGTAGCTGCAGACAGCCGGGTGATGGGTCCGCGCCGGCCCGATGCCCCACGATCCTTTCTTCTAGTCTTTAGTTCTTTGTTGTCAGCCCGCACTGGCTGTGCGCCCGCATTCGAAGAGCAAACAGCATCGAAGTACCGCCACTGGGAGAAGGGTGCACGCAGCCTTGCCGTGTTGAATACGATTCAAGCGCGAGCAGTGCAACGAGGCGGTGTATCGGAGTGTGGGTCCGAAACCCATTTCAGCTGTCATTCGTTCCAAACGCGCACGCAGGTTTGCGTCCATGGTTGGCAGAGCTATGAAAACACTACGGCAGTTCGAGGTGCACACCCAACATTACCAAACCGACTCGCAGTTTTCAAGCATGCGCATACACGGTGCGATGGGCTCCGCTCGACGACGACCACGCAAGCCGACCGGAAGTGGCGCCACAGACCACGTGGTTGCGCCGAGACGCCAGGAAGAAAAAAAATGAAGAAAAAAAATGCCGCCGGCGCTGACGTAACTCTTCGGCGCCTCCTCGCACCTCCGTCCTCCCTCCCTTCACGCCCCGCGCAGCTTTCCGCGCGCTCGCGGCATTGAGTGGAGGAAGAAGGCTGCGGAACTACGTGATCTCTATAATTTGGTAACACCACTTAGACTTCACGGATTCGAAAAATTTTTGCGGCATATGACTCGTGAAGAGTCGTACGTCAATCATGAGACTATTCCAATATAACTAAGAAAGGTGTTGCTGGGCCCCTTTAAATGTGGTGTGAAGCACAGGGACGCAGCAATGCCTTGTGCTCAAGGGGTAGCGTACAAAATACCCTCAACCTGTAAAAAAGTGTACATCGGCCAAACGGGGCGCTGCCTCTATGTACGGCTAAAAGAACATTCTGGAACCTTCAAGACATGCACATATGCCAACCTGCCTTTGCACTGCAACACGTGTGGGTGCAAGCCATTGTTCAGTGACACGACAGCACTCTTTAGACACAGTGATCAAATGACACGGGAACTTGTGGAAGCTTTCTACATTAAAAAAGGAGAGTCTTGCGTCAGCGAAACATCGATTTCTTTACACGAAAAAGAAGTAAACTTAATCAGTCGTATGTTTGTTTGACCTTTTGTCGCTCCTGCGCAGTCTCTTCACAATATAAAAGCCTTTTCTATGTTTTCCTTATTATGGTCCCTTGCCAACTCCTCTGCGCATGTTTGTGATGCTTATCATTTGTGTATAAATAATCTGCATATGCCTAATAAACCACAGTTGAGAGTCGGCGCTTGTTCTGTGTATCCCTTTCTTCGTCCCGTCTGTCTGCGTGCTGTTTTTTGCAGACTAAAATGGGTTCTGTTAGCTCACTTGCAAGGATTACTGTAAGCCACTGAATGCAAGCTAGTCTGGAAGAAAGTTGTAATCTGTTGAATTTGTGTGCATCGCTATATACTAATATGTATAAAAACAGGAGTGACTCTTTAATTGCAGTAGCCTTCATGTTACCACGTGCATCTGTTTGTTTGTGCAGCACTGTTATTAACACGTTTCCATCGTTGCATCACTAGCTTGTCTCTGTTGATGCATTTAAAACACAGCAGAGCCACTTTATTAGCTCATATGCACACTGATGTGTTCGTGGCATTTTTTTGAAACTGTATTGTCATGGGTCTAAATACTAAACTGGCAAGAGCTATGGTGTCCACTCAAATGGAGGTTCAGATTTATTTACAAGTCCCCTTGTCTGCGTGCCTTTCAAATGGGACTGTTGCATTAATGTGACTGTATAGTGATTAGAAATGGATGATGTGTCACTGTTAAAATCAATCCAACCAAACCTTGAAAAGGACTTCTAGATTTCTTGTCTATTTATTTTAGACGATGAAAACAATTTTCAGTGTGATGCACGAAGTGAAGCTGTGCAATAACATGCTTAAAATATGTAATGTCGTTCTTCATTGTACGTCGTTGAAGGACAAAACATGTGCATAGGGCTGCTGTTTTAGCTATCATAGGGTCAGAGTCCTAGCTTTCATGGTGGCAACCTATATTTTGACAATCACTGACCAAAAATCTGTAAATATATATCTGAAGAGGGAGACTGTCCTGCTGAAGTCCCAGTTATGACCTAACCAATGAACAGTACTGGGGTCCTTACCGTATTTATTCGAAAATAGGTCGGGCACGAATATAGGTCGACCCCTACTTATAGCACTCTACGAGAAATAAAAAAAAATATTCGAAAATAGGTCGACCCATGTTTTTTTTTTTTTTTTTTAGAAACAGGAAAATTGAAACATAGCACACCTTTATTTACAATTAACTCAGTGCCCTAGTCGCTGCCGGGAGTGTCATGTTCGTCAGATGTGCAAGGAAGGTTGTCGGATTCTTCGCAGGCATCCTCGGCATCCCAAATGACGTCGACTTTGCGGCCATCGATTGCGTTGGAAATGCAGCACTTTTTAAAGCCAGTCACGATAATTTCCGCTGGCAAGTCTTTCCGCGCGTCCTTCACCCACGTCGCAACTTCATTGAGGGAAGCCCTTCTCGCGGCGTCCCGTCGGTGTCATTGCAGCATCCTCCTTCAAGCCACTCTTTGTAACTCTTCGCCACCCAGTCCTTAATGTAGCCGGGACATCATACCGCTAGGTCTGTTGGCCTTCTGCAGGGCCTCCTTGACGCCCGGAGCCTCAGTTCTTTTTCAAGAGCGTCATGCCTGCCAGTTGCTGGGCCGCGAAAAGCACGACGCTATCCGTTGCACGCGAACAGTCGGTCCCGCTGCTTGCGCCAACCCCTAATCAACTTTTACGTCGAACTCACGCTGAGCGGCACAATTGCTGGAATTCTCGGCAAAAAGTATCACTTGACGCTTGAAGTCAGCTGTGTAGCTCTACCGACGTGACACCGTCGCAACCGCGCATTTGCAAATGCGAACCGTCACGTCAGATCAAACAACAAAGAGTGAGGCTTTAGGCCAGTGCCAGTGCGGCTGCGCGTCGGCAGGCAGCACGGCTAGGGGGCTAGGGACTTCACGGCCTACTTAGGGAAATCACGGGTTCCAGCGCAAACATGGCGGAGCGGCTGCATTTCGCGGGGGCTTTGAAAAGGCGGTGTGCAGCTATTGCACAAATAACTTTTTTTTTTCTTAGTTACTTAGTCGGAAAAGGCGAACGGGTACGGTTTTTATACCAGATTTTATGGTATATAATGTGCGTATGTAGCAGGAACTGCTTGAAGAACAGCAGGCGCGGCAGTTGAACGCCATAGGTGCGGTGCTTTTGGTCGCTTTGATCGCGAATATAGGTCGAGATTCTTTGGTCACGAATATAGGTTGATAGCTGATTATGGGCAACATTTTTGGGAAAAAAAGGTCGACCTATATTCGAATAAATACGGTAGTTTGTGTATGTATCATCTAAGCAAGCGTTCAATGAAAAAGGAAAATAACAAAATTAATGACACTGGCCTACTTGCCCAACTGTGAAGCAGTCTGTCAATTAGCTTGCACAGCAACCCAGTTATTTCTTTAGGAATTGAGAAGCTGCCACAATCAGCTGTGTTTAAGAGATGTGCATGCTACCTAATATATGCAGGGTCATATACTTGGAAAAATAGACTTTGTATCGAAACCGTAGTGGATTCCATCTCTTTTCAAAATAAGAGTTGATCAACTTTGCATGATGCTTCCCTTTTATGCTTTTATTTTTTTTGAGCATGGGTTTCCTGTTTGTTCTTTATTGTACACTGGTATTGTGTTGTATTGCTGGTATGGTATTGTTTTGCTGGTTTCTCGCTAGCAGTGTCATTTTTTTAGCATTGTGTGTGTGTTTCATTATCAAAGCTCTGTTCTATCTTGTGCCGTACTACTCGTAAACCCTGCGAGGTAATTCCCCTTTCTCGGCTTACACTTTCAGGTTAAAAGATATTGTACTGAATATTGATTTAGCACCAACCTTTCTAGATATTGCTGGCATTGATGTTCCGGAGCATATGGATGGCAAGTCTATATTTCCCATCTTGGAAGATGCCTTCGATTCCGTAAGGTTTGTTATCCGTTCAGTGTTTTAACAGAAGTATTATTTTTATTTGTCTATTTATTTCTCTGCATGTGGAATTATACTTGGCATGTTTAGTCATGAAAGAAGGGCTGCCAGAGGCGATTGGATCATTCCTATGAAAAAGGTTTTGGAAAGCCTGCATTTCATTTGTGGTGTGTCGCTTTGAATTGCTTAGCATTTTAGCTGCTCTTGAAACCTTACATACCTGTGTCACGTATTTCTCTCTGCAAATGCTGGGCTATCTGATATTATTAAAGGGACACTAAACACGAAAGTGATTTCTCTCATGTTAGTAAATTACTCTTTCACAATTCCAAGATCACCACACTTGCCACAAGAAGACGCTTGGTAAGCAAGAAAACATGCAAAATTAAAATGCGGGTGGTGACGCCACATTGAAATTCCCGCACCAAATTCGGTGACGGCATAAATTTTGATAGTGTCTGCTATGTCCTACATAATTCTTTATCGGTAGAAATGAAGTAGTACATAGACTTCTGAGGGCGCCGTAGACTTAACATGCCAAGTTTCAAGAAATTTTGTTGAGCCAATGTCACCAATGTACGACAAGTACACTGTGAAATCAGTGGCATCATGCACGGAGATTTCGGTGCAAAATTTAAAAATGCAACATTAACCTTTATTTTCTCCAATTATAATAAAAGTTATGATGATGAAATTAACGACATTAGACTTCTGAGAGTACAGTTTATCAACCTAAATCAATTCATTGTTTTAACTTAATGTCCTTAAAGGGATACTAAAGGCAGAGGATATTAAGTCAACGTTGATTGTTGAAATAACGGTCCAGAAACCTCGTAGTGCTACTTTTGTGCCAAGGAAGTGCTTATTTTGAAATAAAATCACGTTTTAGGGGTCTGCATCGTGTAAGCGCACTTCAAATCACCCGCCTGAAAGTGGTGTTTCTCACGTCACTGCTGCCGTGCCCAATGTTGCCCGCCTTTATACAGTAGAACCCCGCTGATACGTTTTTGAAGGGACCGTAGGAAATAAACGTAAGAGACGGGAAACGTAAGAGCCGAAAAACAGGAAAAACGGCAAAATACTTAGTGGTACAGAATTTTATTTCAATTCTTACGAGCAGCACGAAAATTGGCGCGCTCAGCCGCGATCTAGTTGATGGATAGAAACGCGGAGCTTAGGACGGCCTTATCCACAGAAATGTAATCAACGTATGTGATTTTTTTAACACCAACAGCTGTAGGCATGAAAGAACTAAGCACACGCAATCACGACCGGCGCGGCGAGTCCAACCGCGAACCGCACGCACGACCATGCGAGCTCCAACCAGCTCGAACTCCTCCCGTTCTCCGACAAATAACGATGATGATGAGTCTACGCCAACGCGATGGCAGAAGTGAATGCCAATCTCGAAGGCCTTGCTTTCGCAAGCAATTACGTCATACACGCCATGTTTGTGCAATGCAAATCTCAGAGGCTATGCTTTTGTCAATAGTAAATGCCAATCTCGAAGGCCTTGCTTTCGCGAGCAGTTACGTCATAGACGCCATCTTTGCAATTTGAATCTTGAAGGCCATGCTTTTGTTTGCATCAATTGAAAGATTCTGTTGCTTGCGCCTCTCATGCGGCTAATATTACGGTTAAACGAGGCCAAGCTGCGTGAAAATGCACCATGGCCGCTCTCTTTGGTAGTCACTCGGTCGGCTCCGGGCGCACTTCGCGACGTATCATACGGGAACGGTCCGACAGTTACGACGTAACAGCGGGGTTCCCAATACATTGTATCCTATGGGAGCTATGCCGGGACCGGCGGAAAACGACGTAACAGCCGGGAAAATGCAGCAGTGAGGAACGTAACAGCGGGATTCTACTGTACTGTGCGGCAGCGTGCACTGGCGGCGTGCGCCATTCGGGCATCCGGCATTTTGTCAAACTTTTTGTCAGAGCGACTTTCACGAGCACGTAAAACACACGCGGCAGTACGTGATACCGAAACTACCACTGAGACGCGACCCCGTGATTGAAGCAGGGTGTCGGGCGAAGCGCAGTTCGGCGAAAACGGAACCTTTCAACCACGCGCGCCGTTCCCCATGGCAACGCCAAAGAGGTTCTTTTTTCCATGAATCAAGCAGAAACGGACAAGCAGCATTTTATTACGTCTCTTGTGCACGGAAGGTTCTTTTTTTATTGCAGCTAGTTTGATTACGAGTGATTAATTGTAGTTGAACTCTCTCACGTCATCAGGAATATTTCCAAAATGTGCCGCTCGTGGCGCTCATCGTGTGATACATTTAGCCTAATTTCTAGGTAAGTAGGGCACTGCTGTTGATAATATTGCCGTTTTAGACGTCATACATTGAGCTTTCACTCTGACATAATTTGTTATTTGCCTTTAGTGTCCCTTTAAGGGTGCATGGGCAGTGTCTTGAGCAGATGGCAGTTCTAACCACGGATGGCCTGAAGAGGAAACCATGGTGGTTATGGTTTATTCAAAACAGCCAGCCATGACATTTATTGTCCCAAAAGTGGCATGCGAATCAGGGGGCAGATTTCCTTTTTGAGCTAGTGAGGCGTGGCAATCGTTTTGGTCAACGATATTGCATGTATCCGGACCTGACTTGTAGAGAATGCATCCCCAGATTGTAATGTATGTTTGAAGGAGTGGGAGGCTTTCCTCCTGGCAGGGGGCATAGACCTTTGAGTGTGTGAAATCATTTCTATTGTAGCTTGCTCTTCATAACACTAGTGTGGGGTCCATCACCACACAACTTACAGTAGTGTAAGTATCACCACTCAAATGTTTGGCAGCCTGCTGTTCGTGATGACATTATCAATGTGGCGTTTTCTTGTACTAGTACATAATTTTTCAATTTTGCATATGTATATTGTAGGCTTGTGTGAATAGTAAACGCACGCGCCCGCGGCGGCAAGAAAGCTGGCTTGAGGACTTCAGGCCTCGCCTGCCCGCCTTGCGCACACCCGCATGCACAAACGAGCGCTCACTCTCTCCTCGCCGTCACTGGGGCTTCGAGCGCGCCAGGCGCGACACCGCCGCTTCGCGCTCTCGTCGGCGGGGCAACCGCAGAAGGTACATGCGGCTCCTGCTCGTGCCATATTCGCACAAGCATATTGTGCGAATATTTGAAGTGCTCAAATATTCGCATAAGCCTAGTATATTGTAAAGATGTGGGATCGGTGAGGACACGGAGCACCACAAACAAATACATTTTATCAGGCGCTGGAAAAAGACAGCAACGTCTTCTTCGTCCCTGCGCTGGCCCAATAACACTAGTGCTGCTTTGTTGTCATCGCCACTGGCCCATGCATGCGGCATTATACACGCACACATACAAATGCACAGATGAACATACATGAAGTATGGTTGAACCCCCTCTAAAAAAAGATTTCTGGCCATGCCACTGGCACAGGCACAAGTTTGCACCGGGAAGAGTTTTGTAAAAGTGTTTCTTGCCTGCACTTCTGCGTAACATTGCAACAGTTGGAGCTCATGTCTTCTGCTTAGTGCAGGAACCTAATTTCTTCCTCTTTGCATGTTGTCATTTGCGTTAAAAGGAGTGGCCACAGGCGAGCTGAGATAAAACGCAGGAAGTCCTGGCGAGACAGCTTTCTTATCGAAAGAGGGTAAGTGAACGTGATCTGAATGTTTCATTGTAACTATGGATGTTCTAAATTTTTTAAAATTCTTGCTAGTTTTTCTTGTATGAGCATGCACACATTTCAATCTTTTTTTTTTACAGTATCCAATGTATCTGGTTGCTGACAGTGCTGTAAGAAAAATGTGAGAAAAAGCAGGCGTTCTGAACAAACTAGTCAATAAAAGAATAAGTTTAACCCTTTTTTTTTACAGCGCCAATGGCTCGAAAAATTTGCTTGCAGACTTTTGCTCAGTGAAGGTTTTTTTTTACCCTTTTCAGTCAAATAAGTCTACTCGAAATTTTATGCTGGCCATTGCAGTGCAGTTGAACCCCATTATGAGAGACACGCAATGGAGAGCAGTTCTTGACCCATGCGCTGGTGAACAGTACTGCTTGTTGTTGGTGAATAGTACTGCTTGTTAACTCACAGTTGTTCCATGCCACTGTGTCTAAGTTTTAATAGTTTTGTTGCTAAATTTTTTTATTTCTTGCAGTACTACTTGCTTCGTGTAAGAGTTCCGATTCTCTGCAGATGTGTTGTTTGCCGACTACCTTACCCATTCTCCTGCATTTACATTCAGCAAAGTATCAAAGGACCACATGTTTGACGGAGCCTACAACTCTACTAAGGAGCGCAACCTGCACGTCAAGTGCACGTCTGGAAGACATCCTTCACCATGTCAGCCACATCAGGTATCAGCTTATTTCACCAAGTTTGTCACATGTGACAAAGTAACTGTGTTATAAAGGGTGTCATCTGTTAAGGACGAAGGCAGTGCACATTCTCTCAGCCTGATGTAGCACGTAGAATTTCATAATACTGATTGTTACGCTGCTTAGTGATGCAACAGATTCTGCCCTTTGGCTTGGGTTGTAGGGCACGAAATTTTGCTCGAAATAACCATGATGCGGTTCTAAGTGTTCAAATTTTCAAGGGTTTCTGCCTATTGAAGTACATGCAACTCTGCTGTGACCAGGGGATCAATTCGATTCATCTACTATTGTGAATTCAAATGTTTTGAATTAGCGAGATTTCTCTTGAAGCCTTGTGCCCGAGGTCCTCCTCCTGTAAATTTACCTATGCCTATTCTTTCATTTGTGAAATATTCATGACTGATTAATGAAGGTACACAAGTTATGAAGCTTTCACTTGAATGTGCCATTTTTTCTGAAAACGCACAGAAAGAGCTGGAAAATGCTTACTGTGGATTATATAAATCTAAATCTCAATTCAACACCCCCCCCCTCTCCCTCATTCCTTTACTACCTCTTTTCTTAACCAGGGATCATGTGACTTGTTACACTATGGTGCACAAGGTCCATGTCACTCTTATTCACCATGGTGACCCAACACCTACAATGTTCTGCTGAGAACAAGGTTGCCTTTTCAATTACTGGCCATGATAGCAGCTTTCCAATGCAGGCAGAGTGAAAAAACTTTCATGTAATGTGCTTTGGGTGCATGTCTCAGAGCCCCAGATGTTCAATATAAACTTTGTCTTCCACTGTGGTGTCCCTTGTGACCCGCTGTGCAGTTTGTTTGGTTAAATAAACCCTACATGTTTTTAATGCCTGTCTCTCTTGTCTCCGTAAGATTTTAACATGCCACATACCCATTCTTTGTGGTACCTTTCAGAAATGGGAGTGCATTCACGATGGCTGGCATTGGCACATGCGTCGTTGCAAGCATACACGGCTCCACCACCGTAAAACCTGCATCTGCAAGGAGGACAATGAGGACCTCCTGCCTGAAGCAGACACCGGCGACATACCACTGCCAAGTGGCGTCAAGTTGAAGAAGCCTAAGGAACATCGCCGACATCACCACCATAGCCAGCATTCACATGCTATTCATGAGTTGCCTTCCATGACATCATCTGCGAGCGAGACTATGCTTGCTGCCCATCGCCTCGAGCCATCTACCAACTCCCAGCTCACACCCGAGGAACGCAAGCAGCAGCGAAAGTTCCTTCGAGAGCACGTGAAGCAGTGTAAGCTGTTGAAACAATGCTTTCGAAACTGTATTTTACAATTGCAACATTATCATGCATGATGATGCTTCAAAAACCATTTGCCAAGAAAATTTGTTCATGAGAAATTTGGTGAGCCAGACTGACTCTTCAACATTTGTGGCGATACTGATGTGTATGTGAAGGAAACAAGGTGACTTTTAAGGGCTCATTTTTCTTTGTTAGACACAATATTAATGAGAACTAACAGACAATAATGCCAAGGAAAGTATAGGGGTTGTTATTTCTAGTAATTAAAATATAAACGTGAAGAAAGTAAAGTGGACGAAAAGACAACTTGCCGTCGGCAGGGACCGAACCTGCGACCTTCAAATAACACGTCCGACGCTCTACCACTGAGCTACGACTTGCCGGCGGCAAGTTGTCTTTTCGTCCACTTTACTTTCTTCACATTTATATTCTAATTACTACAAATAACACCTCCTATACTTTCCTTGGCATTATTGTCTGTTAGTTTTCATTAATATTGTGTCTAACAAGGAAAACGAGCCCTTAAAAGTAATCTTCTTTCCTTCATTCATAGCGAGGATCTCGTTCTGGCAGACTTGATGCCTTTAGGTAGTATGCGAGAGATTATTTGTCAGCTGCCGGCTCGTAAAAAAATCACGTGCTACGTGACGCCAATAGGCAGAAAAAAGTGTTCCACACTCGCCGCCACGGCTGCGACCAGCGCTGACTAACACTCCTAGGTTTAAATGTACATATATACCCCATAAGGTGGATGAGAGGATGACCGCTGCCGTAGCTCAGTGGTAGAGCATCGGACGCGTTACTTGAAGGTCGCAAGTTCGGTCCCTGCGGGCAGCAAGTTGTCTTTTCATCCACTTTGCTTTCTTCACATTTATATTCTAATTACTAGAAATAACACCCCCTATACTTTCCTTGGCATTATTCTCCGTTCGTTCTCATTAATGTGTATGTGTACACTTTAGGCAAATTTTAACACGAAAGCGTCAAAGAGCTTGTTTCACAGCAATTCTGGTGTCGGCGTTGGCATCGTTGATTGTGAGTGAAAAAGCAGCGTTGTGCGTGAGCGAAAATCGAGATAGAAGCAAATAAAGAAATCATAAAAAACTTTGGTTCAAGTGGGAATTGAACCTAGGACTTCTCCGTGGCAAGCAGATGTTCTACCACAGAGCCACGCCAATGCTTGAAACTGTTTCGGAAAAAAAAAGCCCTTTAAGAATGTCAGGTAGTGCGAGGAGTGTCCTTAGTGCATGTAACATTATGTGGCAGTAGCGTAGAATCGCACCAGCTGTCAAAAGATGTGAATTACGCAACGAATGGTTGGATAAAAGCCCACCAATTACAAAGCGGCCAGGCATAATTAATCATCATTATCAGCAATAGCATCAACAAAGTGAGCAGTTGCGCAATTGTGCGTGTTGCCTTACGGGTGTATAGTGGGTACTTTACCCATTCGCAGAAGGAAGAATTGTGGCCACTTCACAACTGTACTTGCAGCAGACATTCTAGGATAGGATAGTGAAGCCACGCTAGCGATTGAGAAGGGGATGTGAACGGGGCCAAGCTGCGCTATTGCGTTCTGCTCTTGAAGGTGAAGCTCGGGCGTCCTCCAAGTATATTAGTAGTGACTCTTGGTCTTTCAAAAGTATTTCAGCTGCGTTATGAATGAGCAGCATGTGTATCGTATGCTTCGCGTGAGCCGAGAAGAATAATTACTTGATGCATGCTGTCTTCCCACATGCTCAATGCACATGTCTTCTCCTCCGCCCAGCCTTGGCTGTCCAAGTTTTTCACGTGGCTGGGTGCTTGTGCAGCCTGGGCCCTGTACCTTGGTCATCTGTGGCGGGTACACGGTTTAAGGGCCAGCCAGGGTAGTTTGTGTGTGCTACCTTCCTCCATACATATACGTAGTAAAACCTCGTTAATTCGAAGGCCTCGGGACCGAGAAAAATATCCCAATTAAGCGGGATTCCCAATTATCCGAAACAACGCGAAATCAAAGAAATCAGCCAGAAAACGTGATGTACGGAAGTCACACCTTTATTGTGGCAAGTCAGCCTACTTGGAGAAAAATTCCTCCATGCGTGACTGACGCGTTCGGTAGTTCCCAGCACTGAAAGTCATATTTTCCAGCCTGTCAATGAGGCGCAGCATCTCAGCCTCGCCGCCGTTGCACTCGACGAAGCTGCGCACAACACTCAAGGCATCGATGACATCCGCCAAAGGGGGTGCTCGGGAGGGCTCGTCATCGCTGTCAACATTAGAGGCCGAATCGGTCGATCTCGCAGCTGTCTCGCTGTCGATGTCGGCGTAACACTTCTGCACTGTGCACTCGACATTTGCGTACTCGGAGAATCCGATTGGAGTGCACTCCTTGTCCGCGTGCAAAGCCTCATATCGAGTGCAGAGAGTCTCCCCTTCTTCATCAAACGGGCAAGTGACAGCGGTGACAGCAAACTCAGCGGAGGTTGCCTCTTCTTTCACAAAACCGGCGTGCTCAAAACACCGTCGAATAACGGTGGCCTCCACCTGCCTCCATGCGTGAACAATGAGGCAAATACCACCGAGGAGGTCAATGTTATACTCCTTTCCGTTGTCATAGCAAAGGAGCATTCGCTTCAACAGATTGTAGCGATATATTTTCCTGGTATGGTGTATGACGCCCTGGTCCATCGGCTGCGATAGCGACGTCGTGTTCGGGGGTAGAAAGACCAGCCTGATTGCCTGCAGGTTCTGAATGTCGCCGTGAGCTGGGCAATTATCGACGACGAACAAAACGCTGCGCCCTGCGGCCGCAAACTTGCGGTCAAGGTGCCGCACGTATTCTTCACAGAGTGCAGCCGTCATCCAAGCTTTCTTGTTGTTTTTATAGATCAGGTCATCCTTGGATGGCAGTCGTGCATTTTTGAAACAACGAGGCTTTTCTGTCTTCCCAATAACAAGCAGTGGCAGCTTGTGCTCACCGCACATGCTTGCACCAAACAAAACAGTGATTCTATCTTTGTTCTGTTTCCGCCCCTTAATGTCTGCCTCCTTCAAAGCGAATGTCTTCGTAGGCAACATTTTGTAGAACAGAGCAGCTTCATCAAGGTTGTAAACATCTGCTGCTTCGTACTTGGCGACTAGTGGAGCCAAGGTGTGCTGCTTCCAGCCGTTGTCAACAGACCGATCCGTGCTGCCACTCTCGCCACAAACAGTCACGAATGTCAGGTTGTTGCGCTCCTTAAATCGGCAAAACCATCCATTGCTGCATTTAAACTCAGAATGTCCAAGTTGCAGCGCCAGCTGGTTGGCCTTCTCACGCAATATGGTCCCATTCACAGGAAGGTGTGCTGCGTTGGCTTTCTGCAGCCAGTCGATCAGAGCTGCTTCAACGTCGGCGTACGTAGGCGGGCGTACTCGTGTACGCTTTGACGAGTGCGTCTTGCTGTAAGCATCGAGAATTTTCTCCTTATTCCTGATAATGTTGGACAGCGTTGACAGAGGCACGTGGTGCTTTTCGGCGAGAGCCGTTTTCGACGCCGTCGACTTGCTGGCCTCTTCAATTAAGCACACCTTTTCGTGCAGGGACAAGCTCTTGTACTTCGGCATCTTCCTTCCAAGCACACCTCAATCAACTAATTCACAGGGAAGACACTCAAGCGGAGACAGGAGACAAATGGAGCAGTCGCACCGAATCGCACAATGCTCGCCAGCCGACATCCAAATGGCACAAAGACTCCACAAAACATTCACTTCACTAGAGTGGCTAACATCGCTGTTGAGATGATGATCATGATCGCAACCGCACGCATCGCCGCCTGGCAATTGCTAAAACATGGCGTCTACGACGTATTTCCGGTAAAAAAAAACATGGCCTTCGAGATCCGTACATCAAAAAAAAAAAAATGCATGTTTTAGTTACAGCCTCCGAGATTCGCAACACCCTTTGCATATCTTGGAAGTCGCGGCCAAGTGTGCCAATTAACCGGGAAGTGGCAGACTGGCCGCACCAATTATCCGGTTAAATTTACATGTAAAAATTTGGGACCGCGCAAATAATACAAATTATCCGGGATTCCCAATTAACCGAGTACAAATTACCGAGGTTTTACTGTAGTGTCGGAGATAATGCAGTCTAACTTCCAGAGATGTAGTGAAGCGAGCAGCAGTGTATAACATTTGCGCCACCTGTTTTTGGCTTTCTTTACTATGCCTTCATTGTGACAGTGTATGTTTGTAGATGCCAAGTGAAATCTCGTCACGTTTACTAAACTGTGCGCGTCTAGCACCATGTGTGTTAATAAGTGAATGTTTATAGTGATTCATACAACTGATAAGGCTGCAAATCTCACTTCGTGTTGTTGTTGAAGTAGTTATTATGATCAGTGGTCACTGCTTGATCATACTGTGTGATTGTTAATAAGCCATTTCTTTCATTACTGAACATCACTTTCGATCTCATGCAAATGAAGAGAAATAATACTTGTGATTCTCTCTTATGCCAGCCTTCAGGCCTGTATTCATGGCAGTACGTTTGAAGCGGCGTGTGGATACGATGGCCGAAGGCTTTGACCTGACCGATGACAAAGCTGTATCTGCTTTTCTGAGTGCAACAGCAGACGAGCTGCTCGAAGAGGAGGTGAGTGAGAAGTCATTAATATGCAAGCCAATTCCTCTCAATCAGACATTCTCTGAAAGGTGTAGGAAGGCCATAAGAGGAAGTGGATGGTCTTGGCCACGGATGTTTTGGCGAAGGAGCTGGAGCTCGCAGTGTAACATGCACGATTTTTGGGGATGCACACACTAGTAGCTCTCCCGATTTGCTACTAGCTGTCGCGGTTCACAACACATCTGGCTCATTGATTACACATGCGCGAACGCGCCTTATATTTACTAGTACAAGTATGATCATTGAGGTCTAAAAACTTTACTTGCAATCATTCATGTGGCATGCCATGTTGCTCTGTAAATTCTTAGGGCCACGAAGCAAGAAACCTCTAGGAGTGGAAACTCCGCTATTTCCCACGACCAGATAAGGTCATGCACCCGCTGCACAGTTATCGGGCTAGTAGCACCTGGCGGCTGAGAAGGAAATTACTTGCCATTTCGGTTGCCAAGGAAACTGCTTGTGGGGTGTTGCCCCTGTTCTGCTACATGCCGCAGCATGGTCCGGCCATGCGCACTTCTTCTTCTTCTTCCTCTTTTTTTTTTTTTTTTTTTGCTGTGGCTACTGCAAGGCGCCACCACTGTAAGTGCCTTCGTCAGTGCATACTATTTTTGTGACGTCATCTTGCCGCCCGTGTTCACAGGAGTTTCACCTACTAAATATCTTTGCCCCATGGTTAGGGCCCTTTTAGCAGAATGTTAAACATTGTAATCCCTTTCATAGCTTCGCGTTCTGGTCTAGTTAGTAGCCCATATTTTTCTATGGCCTCAAGCCCTGAAATACCTATGTAACCAGAAGTGCGACATTGAAACATTGGGTTTTTGAAAGAAGAAAACTAGCACAAGATGTGACTGGACACAAGATGCCAATAGTGGCACTCTGTCTTTGCACGCTTATCAGGCCATTAACTTAGTTGCCAAAGCCATAAAGAGTGTGCACTGGATTGAAAGATTGGATTGGAATCGTCATATTTGTCTGTTAAATTTTTTGTATTTCACCAAAGTCATGATGCATGTCGTGCATCACCAGCGTAATTTACAGGCGATACCAGCCTTATTGAATAGCATACTTTAGCACTTTTCACTGAAGGCTTCCTTATAAGCTATGTCACCAAATTGAACAGGTTTATCACGACATTGCACCTGATTGCATGATACTTCACAGGATTTGGATGTAAAATGGCTTTCTACTCAGTGTGGCTTTCTGAGCACAGATGTCTGCATAGGCTTGCGATTTTATTAACTGTGCACTTGTCGCTTTAAAGGGACACTAAAGGCAAATATTAAACCGATGTGGATTGTTGAAATAGCATTCCAGAGACCTCGTAGTGCTTACCGTATTTACTCGATTCTACCGCGCACCCGTTTTCCGCGACCAAAAAAAAAAAAAAAAAGGTAATACATCGATTGTAACGCGCACCCATTTTTCGTGAGAGAAAAGAACAAAAAAAAGTCCGTTGGAGACAAACTTCGCACATTCAGAAGAACAAGTATTTGGGTTTTAAAGAACTGAAGTTTCAAAACGTACTTGTGGGCTAGATGGTTGGTCATATTCACGATAAACGGCAGCGCACACCGGGTTAAGACAGAAACACAAAAACGCGAAAAAAAGGACGACACAAGCGCTGAAACGGCAGCGCACACCTTAACCCGGTGTGCGCTGCCGTTTATCGTGAAGTTTCAAAAAAGTAAAACACAAAGTCAAAAAGCGGGCCTTGCCGCTAATGTCACCACTACGGCGGCGATACGAGTCGCGTAATGGATCAGGTAATGGATCAGTCCTCGTCGCTGTCGGACAACTCCTTGTCGCTGTCAACACTCTTCGATTTCGGGAAACCGGCCCTGCTTTTGTCCACAGAAACTTTTTCGTGAAGCTTTGCCGTAAAAAATCTTCTGCTTCTGTTTGCGCCAGTCTCGCACGCACGTTTCGGGAACTCCGAACGACCGCGATGCGGCCCGATTTCCGTCCGTCTCTCTGCACATGTAATAACTATTCTTTTAAATGCGGCATCGTGGTACACTCGTCGAGTATTTGGAGTCGGCACTTCCATGCCGTCAATGCGGACGCAGAACGGGATTACGAACTCCTCAGCACACGTACGAACTGAAACGACGACAGAAATGGCCAAGGCACCTAGGGGGCGGCCATTTTGAAATGTCGATAGCAATACGATAACAGAGTTTCTTTTTTTTTTTTTTTTTTCGGTACTCGATTCTAACGCGCATGCGATTTTTGGACTCATTTTTCCGGAAAAAAGGTGCGCGTTAGATTCGAGTAAATACGGTATTTCTTGCCAAGGAAATGCTTATTCTGAAAGAAAGTCATGTTTTAGTCGTCTGCATATCAATAGCGCAATTCAAACTGCCCGCCTCCAAGAATGGCCTTCTGACATAGCATTTACCATGCCCCCACTGCCCGACAGCCCGGCAAAAACGGAACTTGCGTCGTTCTCAAGGTTAACTCTGAGATTTTTTTGCATGAATCAGACTTAAATGCGAAAATTTCACTTTATTCCGACCTGTAATCCAATGAAATCTTCTTTGTCATGGTTGATTTGTGTATTTGCGATTAATTGTACTCAGGCCTTGCTATTGTGATCGGACTTGTGTTCTACAAAGTCCTACTGGTGGCTCAGATCGTGTCATACATTTACTTTAATGTCTCGATTATGAGAACGCTGTTGTGTGTGATATCGACGAAGCATTTGCCTTTCACTCGTATGTAAAATTTTATTTCCCTTTAGTGTCCCTTTAAATATACACTCAATTTTCCTCTTGCAGATGAAGTTGCTGGAACACACCAATGGCAGTGGAGACCAGTCATGGGGAGGGGCTCTTGGTGATCAGCCATCTCCTAGGCATGATGGCAGCAGCCCGTGCGGTCCCGACGAACGATGGTGTGTCGTTGCTGGGAGAGGAAGTGGTGGGGGTGACAGGAAAGATGGCAGGCCAGCGCGCCCCAACGCCAATGCGAAGCGGCTCTGGCGTCAGAAGAAGGAGCACATTGACGGACTCATCCGTCGGCTGCGGCAGAAGCTGGAGCAGCTCAAAGGGCTGCGGAGGACGCTCAAGAAGCACAAGACCAAGCACCGCCACCACAAGCACATGTCACCACTGCCGACAGAGGTCCCCCTGGAGACTGCAAGAGGAGGCAGGGCGAGGGACGTTGAAGGAGACAATGGCGACGAAGTCGATAACAGAGAATACGAGGCGGAAACCTCCTCACCAAGGCAGTGCCAGTGTGCTAATGGCCAGCGGGGCACACTCACGAAAGATAGGTATGGCATGCGATCAGTCATGGCTTACTATATCTGCTACCTTCATGCATGTGCTAGTGCTTGGTGCCACTAGCCAGCATAAATTTACAGTAGACTCTCAGTAAATGGAAATCTCTTAAACAGAATGGCTGCTCAATTGGAACTGCCTCTAATATGATTGGTTTCATAGTTGAATTCTGCACCTCTGTTCATCTCTCAGTAAATGGCACTCCTGTAAACAGAACATATTTACCCGGCCCTTTCAGCTTACATTTAGTGAGAGTCTCTTGTACAGTCGCCGACCGATAAATCGGACACCGATAATTCGGACATGCTCGGTAATTCGGACAGTCGCGCGGCAACGCCGTTGATCCCATAGAAGTAATGTGTAAAGATGACCAATATTTCGGACAGCTGCGGTATCTACATTCGATAATCCGGACCCTGTCCGAGACTCGTGCACGCCGAATCGCCAGCCATTATCTCCTCCGGCACCCGTACCATACAAAGTATGGCCTCAGAGATCAAAACGAAAGCTAATTGGTGATCTATGAGGCTCTATTTCGATCACTACTTTATGCCTCAGATTTGCGATTTGAAATGCCGATCTTGGAGGCACTGGTCAACTGTGGGAAATCCTGTTGACATCGCTAACATCCTACATTCCGGTTCCTGTATCCCCGTGCTGCGCTGCTATCGCCGCCATTCGGTCGAATGCGTCTGCGGTAAAGCGTTCTGTGCGCGCGTTCATTTTTATTTTGAGACTTGCTTTATTTTACGCTCTGCTGTCTCAAAAGATCTGAGTTAAATGGCGCCAACGGTGCCCTCACAGCCAGTGCCAAAGGCCGCGCCGACGACAACGAAACGTGGCAGATACAGTCAACTGCCGATTTTCCGGACCTGCTCGAAAATTTGGACGCTTTCGCGGCACCGTCACCAGCCCCATAGATGTCAATGGTCAAGAACATCGGAAATTTCGGACGCTAAAACTCTTTGCTGTCAGATTTTTCGGACTTTCTGCCCAAATTGCAGGTCCGAAAGGCAATAATTGAAGCCCCCACCTCTGCCGCGTCTATCGTCTCGTAGGTTTGAACCAGCGCTTTCGCGAGTCGACCTGTTTGCGACAGTAGCAGAGTCCGAAAGTCAGCTTTGTCGCGATGCCAACGTGTTATGGGGTGAAGCGGACCGGAAATTCAAAGGGGCTGCTACCACGGGGCCGTGCGGCTATGTCTTAGGGATAAGCAGTGGAAATGCACGGAGCCGTGATGGCGGCAGGTGGCAAACGCGCCAGTACGGCTCAATTGCTGACAAGCCTTACGATAAGCATCTTCAGTCAACTGCTCGATAGTGCATGTGGCCTGGTGCAGTTGCATGCGTAGTGCATGCATAGGCGTGCGCAGGGTTCCTCATTAAGGGGGGGGGGGGGCGAAGGTTCATCGAAGCGCCCCCCCCACCCTACAAAGTGCATGTATGGGGCAGATTTTGCGCCCCCCTCCCCCCCCCCCACGCTTCTTAGGTGACTAGAAGGGTCAATGTACGGGGCAGATATGGCGCCGCCCCTCTTCGACGCCTATGAGTGCATGCATTTAATAGGCGAGAACCCAAACGCGCCGCACCGCCATTCATGCTGCCTCTTTGTGCGACCGCTAAGTGCGCCGCACAGACGCGTTGCCTTCACGAACGAAATCAGCTCGCCATCGTACAGCGATCACATCACACTGGCGGAGATACAGGCAGACTTGGTTGCACGTAAGCGGAAGTGCGGGCAGCAACGCATTGACAACTTTTTTCGGCCACCGGTACCCTGAAGTGTCAATAAAAGTATTTTTTTTCTGACGCATTCGTTTTTTCAGACATTCGATAATTCGGACTTATTTATGTTCCCCGTGGAGTCCGAATTATCGGTCGTTGTGATGAGTAAAGGAGAGGCACGAGGCGCGTGCCGAACGTGGAAGCGCGGCGATGGTGCGCGAGAAGCAAAGTCACCCGATGGCACGCGCACCAGCCACGTCGACACAGAGGATTGGCCAGATGGGGGCTCGTGGCATGCGACCCGAGCCGTGATGGTGAACGACGAAAGATGATCGTGGCACTGTGCTGTGGGGCACCGGACAGAGAAGATCGAGGAAGGAGCAAGCGTCGCATCCGCGGCGAAGGCGGCTGGTACTCGGTTCTGGAGGTGGTGGCACGCAAGGCCCGGGGAGTGGCCGTTGACCTTGGAAGGCTCCAAGCGAGGCTGCCCGGACACGTCGCCCCTCACTACAGCAGTTCCGGGATCGTCAGCAGCCCTTCTCTTCTCGGCAGGACGGCTGCAGACCACAGTGCAGTCAAGGAGACGCCCGTCACCTGTGGAGTCCCGAAGCAAGGGACCAAGGCCCAGTTAGGCCTAACCTCGACGGACCGAGGACGGAGAAGACTACTGGGGATGCTCGCGACGAGAGCAAGCAGCGGGCTGAACGAAGGCAACCGACGATGAACTCGGAGGCCTACTGAGGACGTCGACGACGGTCTCGACAAGAGATCGACGCAACGGGAACTTCGAGTCGTCGCGACGGTCTGTAAGAACGTTCGATAGTCACAGGGCCCATAGTGGCCAGACTGAGTTGGAGACTTAGCTAAGCCTAGCTAGAGCTGAGATTTTTGTAGAATGTAAATAGGTTTTTTGTTATATTGTTCAGTGTTCTTAACGCTCTTTTCTGTATGTTACCTTTTTGCTCATTATAAACTTTGTTTTTGCCCGTCCTACCACGGTCTCCTGTGCCCGTCTCACTCTCTCCCGATCCGTTTTTGCAAGCACCCCAGAGATAACACGTGACAGTCGTTGACTGTATGTGGAAATTCTGTTGTTGCCGTAATGAGAAGCAGGAACAAGGTACAGTAGACTCTCGATAATTCAAACTTTGGTAGTTCAAACTTTCGGTTAATTCAAACAAATCTTAAATTTTTGGTTGGCCCACTATGTTTTCAATGTATTTTAAAGCTGCTTAATTCAAACTGCCTCACTGCACAAATTCGGTTAATTCAAACTTTTTGCTTCTCCATGTCTGGAAATATCTGCTGCCTGCTTCTAGCTGAACATTCACGCTTTTCCTGTTACTAACAGGCGCAAATAAAGCTGACTGCCTGCCTTTACAAGACAGCGAAACTAGTCGAACTTTGCGCACCAATAATCTCGTGCTGACCGAGGGAAAAAAAAAACACTGTACGGTCTGGCCTTGATCGATTGCATGCCAAACGTTTCTTAAAGTCACTTTCTCTGCAGTATGCCATGCGAGAAAGTGTCCTAAGAATTAGAAGGGGCTAGCAACTGTCGTGGGACGCAACACATTTCGCCCCTTAATTACACTACCCGTGCGTGCCTTGTATAATAACAAGTACCAGTATTATCGCTGATGTCTAAAACTTTAACTAGCAATCATGCAGAGCAGTCTACGATGTTGCTGCGGCACTGAGAAACAATAAACATCGCAGTGTTAGTTGGTATGCTGCCCTGAGTCATATTTATGAGAACTTCTGTTAATTCAAACTTCTGATATTTCAAATAAAATCCTGAGGTCCCCTCAAGTTTGAATTTTCGAGAGTCTACTGTACTACCAGTTTTTGTGCAGCCTACCTCTAGATGTTCGCAACACTGAAATCTTGATATAATGAATGCCATGTCACTGCTGAAAATTATTCATTATTCTGAAATACTGTTGCATTCGAAACACCAAACTGTTCTCAAAAACTAAACTGAACAAGAGTAACCACGACATGAGCTTCAAATCATGTTTACCACATACCCGCTAATGCCATTTATGTGGCCAATACCATGTTCCCTGTCTCGGCTTGTAGAACTTTCAAGTTGATTTCTGTGTGCGTTACAAACAGCGCTCACGAGCATGAATAACCGCCGCTCCATGCACGCTGTTGCCACGGGTCTGCAAAGTGCACAAATTTCATGGTGTGGTTTTCATAACTCGTGTGTTGCACACATTTTTGCCTCGGCCAAAGTGTGCCTTTGCTGCTTTTTCAGCCATGAAGAGCTTGGCAGTGAGTACGGAAGGACCATGGAAGAGAAACTTAGGCGCAAGGAACGAAAGTTTCGCCGCAAGTCAAAGTTCGAAAACACGACGTGCAACCTTGAGAAAATGAACTGCTTCACTCATGACAACAACCACTGGAAGACTGCGCCCCTTTGGACATGTAAGCCGACGCTGAAAGTTCAGACACTTCCTGGGACTGTAAATCATATTTGTAATCGTTGGTCATGTAAATTATATGTTATAATAATTGATAATTGCATCTCAAAGCAAATTCTGATCTACACACATTACATTCCATTTACATTTTAATATTGACCATGCCATTGCAGGAAAACTGTTGTGGAACTCCACTTAAAGGGGTGGTGCCATCAAATTTGTAGCTCGTGTGTTCTTTGTTGCAAACATTTCTTATTGCTCTGGGACAGGGTTCTCAAACTCACCCAGTCCCGCAGTCACGAAAATTTTATTTCTCCCATATCTCATATACGGGTCATTTCTGAAGGTGACTTGGTGCCATGATTCCAATAGCGTATTGATACCTATCTTGAAAAAGACTAAAATCTGGATGCCAATTCTGAAATATAGAATTCTGTTTCACAGTTATGTATCAACGTATGGTGACTGCAGTGGGTGCATCACGAAAAAAAAACGAATGCTTTAGACCAGTCATGCCTGTGTAACTAAAGAACATATGTATTAAGTAGGGGTGTGCGAATATTCGAAATTTCGAATATTTTTTGAATAGTGTTTGCTATTCGATTCGATTCGCACTGGAATATTACTATTCGAACAATTCGAACTTCCCAAGGACGAATACAGTCAATGTCCGATTAAAAGTAACCCCTTCAGATTTTTAATATGCTTCACCTCATTACACTCTCGTATTGCAGCAAAGCTGCCTTTCAAGCTCCGTAACGGTCGAACTTGGCCAAGAGAGAGTCAACGTGCGATTGGAAGTGGTCCCTACATATTCAATATGCTTCACATCACCACACCCCCGTATTGCGGAAAAGCTGCCTTTCAAGCTCCGCTACGGTCTCAAATGTATTAACTCAAGAAAACGCCGATTCCAACATGGAGATGGAAGATGTGGCAGAGGTGGGGGCTCAAGTAATGCTGTTTCGGACCTAGAATTTGGGCTGGAAGTCCAAAAAATTGGACGCCGAAGCTTTTTAGCATCCAAAATTTCAGATGTTTTTATATATCGACTAGGCTTGTGCGAATATTCGAGCACTTCGAATATTCGAACGAATATTACAGTATTCGAATTCGCTTCGAAACGAATTTAAATTCTAGGAAATTTCGAAGTATTCAAAATGAATGAATAAAGATATATAAACCGCATGTAACCCCCTGTAAAGGTGGTTTCGCTGCAGTGGAGGTGTGCTATACTGTGAATACACCTTTCCAGGAGAAATCCGCACTGTCGCGAAGTTCCACTTCAAGTTTAAATGAACATACAGTAAAACCTCGTTAATTCAAAGTCACTGGGGCTGTGAAAATCTAATTAAGCAGGTTTTCAAATGAACTAAACATACAAAAAGTGGGATGCAAGGAACTTCGAATTATTGGAAGTAACCAGAGGTGGTCGCTTGCTGTTCCTGCTAGTTTGCGGCTAGAACGGTTATGTTTTCCAGCAACACCTGGTTCCAGTTTTGCCGCTAAGCCGCGGAAACGGCGGGTCTCGCTGCTGCCAGCGCAAGGAAAAAAAAAAAAGGAAGAGGAAAAAAAACGGTCTCGTGATTAACTGAAATGCGTGCCTGCGGAAAAGACGTGCTTCGCTGCAACACAGTGGGGACACGTGGGCAGCATGTCACCTGCTCCTTGCAGCGTCAGTGCATCATGATGCGACCATTCGCTCATTCTTTCTGGTAAAATAAAGAATTTAATAATGAACAGTGTGACGGAATTCGTGATGTGTTCTGGGTGGAAAAGATGATCATTGAAGCTTTTGAACTGAGTTTTCGAAGTAAGCGTTGCAGGTACTCCGCCAGCAGTGCAAGTGCGCAAATTGCCAGAACAACCGCCATTCGGAGGTTCGTATACATCGCGAATTCCGTCAGACTGCCCTTTATTAATTTCTCTATGTTCCCAGAAAGAATGGGTAAATCATGACGCGCTGACGTTGAGAGAAGCATGCGTCATGCTGCCCGCGTGTCACCGCTGTCTTGCAATGAAGCACGTCTTTTCCGCAGGCGCACATTTCAGCTGACAACGAGACCGCCTTGAGTTTAGTTTTTTTCTTATGCTGGCAGCAGCGAGGCTGGGATGCTTCACATGTCACTCATTAGTATCGCTACGTTGCATTGCCTTGTGTCTTCTAAGGGCCATTGTTTCTGCGGATTTGCGGCTAAATCAGGATCGGGGAATTGGCACATGGCACCCAAAGTTTTCGAATTAACTGGGCTGGTACTGACCGCCACTTTTTATCCACTCAAATTTACATTGCAAAATACGGGGCCAAAGAAATCCTTTTAATTATGCGGGATTTCGAAATAACATGGTTCAAATTAATGAGGTTTTACTGTATTACCCTCACATTAATTCATCATGTTTTAAGTTTAAAAGCTTCTTATACGAGCTTATATGCTCGAAGTATAGTAAATTTTAAAACCTAACATATTTTACAGGTTTTCACTTGCATTCTACCGAAAGTCAAATCCTGCTATTACTCAAAGTTGCTTCCACTTCCCTTTGAACCAAAAAGAATGACATATGCATATGCCTTGTTTCGACTTCAAAAATATTGCGCTGGTTAGTTGGGTCATGACAAATATGCTCATTTTTCTTTATAATATTTGATATAAGCTATTCGAATTCGCTTCGACCAAATCACTATTCGCTTCGAATTCACTTCGGACCTAAAATTTACTATTCGCACAAGCCTAATATCGACGTCTACGAGGCAGATTTGAACCGGACTTGATGGGAGCACACCCTTGTCCACCACATCAGTTGGGCTTCCACAGAAGTTGAAAGAGGAGGATAAGCTGAGGAAATGGCATATTTGCCTATCACGCGTAAAGTGTTGTCGGCAACACTTTGGTTGCACCAAATCATGTACATAAATACTGTACATTGTCTCATTCTTGTTAAGACAACTATGAAACACCACCCCGCCAGTGCTTCATCAACCTAGCGAAAAGAAACACTTTCATGTTGCTATCTCATAAGAATATGCTTAGGAATCCTCTCCAACTTTTTTTTCTGCAATTTCGCTTCGAAGTATTAGAGAAATATTCGAAAAATATTCGATTCGATTTGCACTCACACTTCAATATTCGAATTCGCTTCGCACCCAAAATTTTTCTATTCGCACAGTTATAGTATTAAGATAATTTAAAAAATGGGATGAAAACAGTCATGTGCGGGTCGCAGTCTGCTAGCGAGAGGTCCACGGTCTGCATGTTTGAGACCCTTGCTCTAAGAAGCATGATACACGCTCCAAGATTCATGTATAATCGCCCTATTTACATGAACGACTTTCAATTTCGGTTTATGGACGCCAAGTTGGACAGTGATGTCACTGTGTAGGAAGCTTCAACACGTGGGCCCACAAAGCTGTGACGCATGCAGTGCTGCATCGTCTGACAAGTAGAATACATCAGAGTTCTGCTCCGACAATTCTGTGCTTGCCTGGGCTATCTTAGCTCTGCCAGATAGCCCTGCCTATCCATTCTCACGTTTACGGCTATGGTAACCCGGTCTGTTAAAGCAAAGAAGGGTGCAAACAGACTAAAATTCTCTGAAGTTGCCTTCGCAGGTTCACATGACAATGAGAAGCACTTTGCAAAATACGAGCAAGTTTGGCTACTTGGGCAACACGCTGAGAAAAAAATTAGTGTAGGTTTGCAGCCAATTCTCTCTTGGCTTGCCTGGTGCAGCGCAGCTGTGGGTCACCGCTCATTGCACGTCACTCTAATATGGTTTGACGTCACTAAAGCTTTTGTTTCATTTCCTACACAGTAACGTTGGTGTCAGTAGCACTAGTGATGGTTCTCGATCGCGAGGATGAGCATTTAGGCAGACTTTGGAAGCGAATTAAAATATATTCTAAACGTTTGCTGTATCCAACACTTCGTGCTGAGTGTCCTTGCATACAGAGGAAGCCTACAGCAGGCTTTTTATAGCCTCAAAATTTAGTGGCACCACCCCTTTAACAGCTTCACCATCAAAACAAGGCTTGCTGTGAAGTGCACTCACACAGCTGCCACCTTTCGACTCGGAGCAGAACGCTTTAAAAATCATTGTGCACTCAGGTCTGCACTCAGGTCACAATGACATCTTAAAATTTCACTGTCATCAAATGTGTGTTCAAAGCCAGAAGCAGAAAAATGTCGATGACAAATGACTATGAACCTTTTCTTTAAAGCTTTCTGAAATGTTCTAGTTCTTATTTTTTGTCCTGTTCCTGTGCTGTTTTCTCACATTTTCAACAGGATCTACACTGTGGTCGTCCTTTTATCAAAATAAGAGGATTGCAGAGAAGTTTTCTTCAAAGATTTGCAGCAATGCAAACAAAAGTTTATTAATTCTCTTGCTCTTTCATGAAATTGTTCTTTTACTCATCTTGCAATACAATTTAGGCCTGTATTCACTAAGTATTTTATTTATTTCTTGCTTTCTTTATCATTCTTGTGACCTTATTTTGCGTTAAGGGCACGTAAACAGAGCGAAAGATAACTAACCCTTACAAAAATGTATGTAGACAGTCTATAGACTGTCCGAAAATGTGTTTAGACTGTTTATAGACTGTCTAAATTTATTTTTGTAAGGGTAAGGCTTCGTGCACACTTGCGAAGTGGCGGGAGAGCGAAAAGGCCATAGCAGGTGGAAGTTCTGTTCCACGTTTGTTCAATATGTTCATATTTGTTCTGCTGCCACTTTTGCCATTTCTACCTACGTACTTATAGACCCTTTTGCTGTTTACAAACACAGCTGCTGGACGGCTTCCAGTTTTGTGCGCCGGCGTTGCCTAGTATCATTGGCGGGGAACAAAAGCCTTAGCGAGTAGCCCGCACATTTTCAACACTTTTCTCCCTGTGTATGGCCAAATATTTAAAATAAATATTCTTCTAAGCTGCACACGCAACATTACAAGAGTTAGGGCTTCACTTTAAGCGCCTTCCTTTTACCTGAAAGTGGAAAAAGAGTCTTTCCTTATTCTGGCACTACATAAAAAATCTGCTTTCTGCTTCGGCGCTAGAGAGTGATAATTGAAGTGACCGGAAGTTTCTTGGGTGCAACATGTGCTGCTTCTATCGCAATATTGAAACCGAGAAAAGGCGAATAGGCAGTGAGTACATGCCACTTTTGACTTTTTTTTAAAGACTATAGTCTTTCTTGGGTAACTTAAACGCAGAAATTTTGGTCTGTCTGTCTGTCTGTCTGTCTGTCACCTGATTCAGCCACCCCGCCAAAGTTTAACCACTTTCTCAACACCCAGCCATCATGAACTGGTAGCGCCGTTCATACTTGTGAACATTGTAGATCAAAAAGCAAATGTTACGCATATCTGAGGTGCAACATCAATATGAAAGTATTAGGTGGTGTGTTCCTTTACTAGAAAATACATAGATACATAATTCTAAAGACCCTAGTGTTTCTTAGGCTGCGCTGAAAATGCTAGCGTTTTTGGGCTGTGGTGCAAGTCTGACGCTATTAGCCAGATGTGGCGATGCAACATAGAGGAGCAGGACTCGTGCAGTACAGCCGGCAGAAGACTATCGTGTTTCGACGACATTTGCAGTGAAGCACGCAGATATTTGTGCTTTTTATGTCGTACCGAATTTTAATGATGGATCAGAACATGGGGGAGAAATAGTTTTCACTTTTTCAACCATTTTTCTGGGGTTGCGCCTGCAGAAGCTAAATAAGTGGACAGCCCTGTAGCAGCGGTGGTGCATGTGCCAGGCTCTGCAAAAGCAAAAAGTGTTGGGCCACGCCAGCACACTGCTGCCACATTTGCTAATTCCCACCTCCTTGGCAGTCTTTACCCAAATCGACTCTTGAGGAATGTGTCCTTGTAAGGCTGTGAGTTTTGTCGTGCAGCACAGGGTAATTTATAGTGCATTGGTGAGAATCACTACTGACTCTGAGGCCACCTTATTTGACTTGCGGCCTGATGTTAATATGCCATTATAGCCACAGTACAGATTCCAGTGAAGTAGAAGGACATTCTGCTTTTGCTGTGGCAAAAAAATCGGTCTGAGGTCGATCGGGCTTGCCTTCAGCCCCCTAATTGGCGAAGCGTGCGAGATTATTGGGAGTTGTGCCACTTCTGCCTGCTTCAAGCTCTGGTGTGAATGCTGCTTTAGGTTTGTTTGTGAATGCTTGCCCAATTTATTTATGAGGCAGGTTAAGGGTACAAAAAAGATAAGGGAAACTCTACATAAGGATCAGGTTTGTTTGTGAATAAGGGACTTAGTGTTATGGAGTTCAGTTTTGAAAGTTTGATATTCCTGGAGTGCTGATCGTAACATTGCAACTGTGCCTCTCTCTTCAGATGGTCCATTTTGTTTCTGTCAAAATGCCAACAACAACACGTTTTGGTGCCTGCGAACAATCAACGAGACACACAATTTGCTTTACTGTGAATTCGTCACTGGCTTCATTACCTTCTACGACATGAGAACTGACCCTTACCAGGTTGGTGGATCGCATTACCTGTGTACTGTGTAGCATACATGAGGTTGACATTTTCTTAGAACAGGTTATACACTCAAACCTCGATATAACGAACACGGATATAACGAATTATCGGTTATAACAAAGTAAATGAAGAATACTCTTGTCATAGCTACGGTATTACAAATAAATGTTTATAACAAATTTTTGGATATAACGAAGTTATTTTCGTGGCAGATGTGACTTTGTTATAATGAGGTTTGAGTGTATTACAATGGTTCAGTTAAAGCAGACCCATTAAAAAGTGGTTTATCTTCCAAACTTGAATTTTGTTGCATTTTGTTATTAGACAATTTTAGTTTAGCGATAGCATGATAGCGGGGCTTAAGGGCATAGCATTACTGTGCCACAAACGTTCGTTGCGGACAGTGCGTTTTAGTATAGCGGGATAGCATTTACAAGTTCATGCTGTGACGGTGGCGTCAGCTAGCAGACTATGAATGCATTAAAAAAGTGAAAAAAAAAAAAACTAAAAATGCTCGCCTCTATCCTCGCACGCATCAGTATTACCATATATTGCCGATTATAAGTCGACCCCCCAACTTGCACCCCCTTCTAGGGGAAAAAAAATGTTGACTCCAAACACAGCCTCATGCCTCGGCCATAACTCACCAATAAGTTTTTCAGAAGAGGGAGCGATGCAAAGAAACATTTATTTGGCCGTGAAACATTCCTTACGACTTGTCATCGCTTGAGAGAAGGACGCAGTCATGGTTATTGCCATCGTGTGAGCCACTGCTGCTGCTCGCCGTCGAAACGGGTGCCGGTGGTACCGAGATGCCGCACGTGGAAAACGCCGCGCGGACCATGTCGGTTGGCAGTCCATACCAGGCATTGTTGACAGTACGTGCTTTTGCTTCAATATCATCGTAGCAAACACTCAGGCTCTTGCTCCTATGGTCGTGAACCCACTCTCGAACCACCTCCTCAACGGCAGGGTATCGTCCAGACTTCGGTCCACGAAAGGAACGGCCTGTAGCAGCGCACGCGAAGATCTTGGTCCTTTGTTTTCTCCATTCCCTCACGTACTTTTCCGACACATCAAACTTGCGCCCTACTTCAACGTTGCTTTCCAACTCTGCGTAGAGGATCGCTTGCCTCTTGAAAGCAGTGCTGTACTGTTGCCGGTGTAGCGGTGGCATCTTGGTGTCCATTCGGCAGCGTCGCAAATCGCGGACACCACTGCTCGCAAGCAAAGTGAAATACAGATATGGCAAACAGGCGTGAGTGCAAAAAACCCCAGGCCTGCGCTGAAACCGCAGCACAGTCACAGCAAAGCTGGAAGAGCGGCGTTTCTAAAGCACCGTTGTAAGCTCTCTTGGGGCTACTAATACAAGTACACTAGCAAGGTACCCACTACGCCATAAATCACATTTTTTGTGAAGTTCGGAAGCACCTACTAAGCCATTATCCGTCATTCTGCGGAGAAGCGAGGCACCAGCTACACGTTTGTAAGCATTATGTGCACTTTGTTGACGCAACGAATGATGACGATGAAGAATTATGGCTCAACCCTTTGTAATGGGTTGGAAGCTTTAAACGGCCCACCAGTTATGTAATTTGCATTAGGTGACGCCCGGTTGCTATGTCCCTCTCCCGCCATGCTGTATAACATACGTTAACATGGGAGAGAGAGGGGGGGGGGGGGAAGAACTTTACTGAGACCCCGAGGAAATGGATCATGCGCTTATGGGCTTCCTTGGCAACTAATACAAGTGCATTTGCGAGGAACCCACTATGCTATAAATCATTGCAATTTTTGAGAAGTAGGAAAGCAGGCATTATACCATTTTTCGTCATTCTACGGAGAGCCGTGGTACCTGCTAAACGCATGTAAGGCATTATGCGCACTTTGCTGATGCTGTGCCTGATGACGATGAAGAATTATGGCGGAGCCCTTTGTAATAGGTTGGAAGCATTCAACAACCTTCTCGTTGCGCAATTTGCATTGTGTGACGCCTGATTACACAATTCGCGTTGTGCGACGCTCGGTGTTTATTTTACTCTTCTACCACGCTATATTGCATATGTTAATGTGGTTCCTTCCCGACATGAAGCCTGTATAGGACCTTTTTCCAAAGCAGTTTCTAGCACCGGCATGGCTCAGAGGTTGAATACTGGACTCCCACGCAGAGGGCCCAGGTTCGAACCTCGTTCCATCCTGGAATTTTTTTCTCATTTCGTTTTTTTTTTTTCTTATTTCGAGCGATAGTGGTTACGGACACCGGCGGCGGCGGACAACTACGGTGCCAAAAACGGCCGGTGAAATGATCTCATAACAGCTTTCGCTGTAAAAGACGCGAAGACTCTTGTGGGCGCATGTGACTGGTCATGTGGTTTAGTTCCCCACAAAGTGTTGCCAGCCCACATGGCACTGCCAGCTTTTCTGTGGAACGCCGATGGTTTGTCAACGAATCGTTTCTGTTTTATGAAAACAAAACTGCAGGGCGCATCGCAAGATAAATTCCTCTTTATTCATAGAGCATCCTTCGCCCTCTATCAAAGGTTTGAATTGCTACTTTCGAGACCGTGTTTCCCAAGTAGTTTGCATTAATGCCACGTGGCGGTGATTTTTAAACACGCTCCGTAGTTTTGCTATAGTTTTGCGATCGTCGTGGCAGATCGCAAAAATGTTTGGCTCCAGAAGCGGCGCATGCACTTTGGGAGATAGCTGTTGTCGCGACTCCACTGCCTCTGCGGCTGATGTTATCGATGCGTCGAATAGCAGGAAATCCGAGGACGACGACCTTTCATCGGACCCCACAGATAAGTCGACTTTACGATTCCGCATATAGGTCGACTCTGAATATAGGTCGACCCCCGAACTTTGGAAAGTCATTTTATGAAAAAAACGTCGACTTATAATCGGCAGTATACGGTACTACTTTTTTAGTACAGTAAAAGCTCGTTAATTTGACTCGTTAATTTGGAAAATCGGTTCATTCGGACACGTCATCTGGTCCCTGTAAATATACGCATCACTCTATGAGACTGGGCGCGCGTTATTTTGGAAAGATTTGACCGCAAATCGGATAATTCGGCGACTTTCGCGCCGCTGGCGAGGCTCAAAAACGAAAAAAGAACAATTCGGAACAAAAGTGAAGCTCAAACGCAGCATTGCCATGGACATAAATTATCGACTTGGCTTGACTTGAGACTGGTTGAACGCCTTTTCTTCGCGTGTGGGTTTGGCGGTGCCATTTGGTGCTTTGTTCCTGTTAGTGTGCTGCATCGTTGAACGCTGTTTTATCGAGGAACGATTCTTTACGGCTCCTTTAGCTTGATCTTTGCTAGTGCTTTTGTGCTGACTTCTCGTGTGAACGCATTCTCCGAATGCCGGCAAAGCGGCCCAAGTACGAGGCCAAGGACTTCACCACCAAAGTAGAAATTTTGCGTGCCCTGAAAAATGGGCTCTCTCCCGACAAGAAGTTGCTCCTGTGCCATGACGTCGGCAAACAATACGACGCGAGTCTCCTGAGCGCAGTTAGCATTCTTGCGTATGTGTGGCAGAACACGCCTGCGCACGCCATTGCCAACCGTTTCAGACGCAGTGGCTTTGTTGTACTCGACTCCAGCGATGCCGCTGTGGCCGAAATGTCGCCGGACGACGGTGCCGATGACGGGCAGGATTTCGTAATTGTTTTGCCTGATGCAGTGACACTCGACGATTATATCAGCATCGATGATGGCATTGCCACTGCCGGCTCTCTGAGTGATGAGCAAATCGTCAAGGAAGTGATGCATGGCGACAAATTCGAGAACGAAGAGCCTGAAGAGGAGCAGCCACACCATGAGCCACACAGGCCCCCTCGTACTGCGAAGGAAGCCGCAGAGGCCCTCGTCGTCCTTGAAGAATTTTGTTTTGGCCCTGCAGACAGCATGCGAGCTGCTGAGCACCTTGAAGGGCTCAGAAAAATTGTGTCCGTGCGAATTTCTGCTCGAAAACAGACACGCATCCGCGATTACTTTGTAAAGTAAAGGTATGTTGAAAAAACTCTGTTTATTTCGACCATTCGATAATTTGGACATTCGGTTAATTCGGACATTTTTTCCGCTCCCTAGAAACCCGAATTAACGAGCTTTTACTGTAGTAATAAAAGTAAATAAATATGAGCATGCAGCAAAGGTGAAAATTTAGGTTACAGATTTGTTTACACTGATCTTCTCGTTTGGCCTAGGAAGGTTCAAAATGGGAAGCAATCTAAAAAACTGCTAAGTGATCCGTAATACTCGATCGTCGAAGATGCCTGAAGGCAAGCAAAGCCATTTCGCGCAGTCGTCTGCTACGAAAGAAGTGAATCTGTCTACACCAACACTAAATTCAGCTTGAAGCGGGCGTCCAAAACTGCTGCCATGTTTACATACGCTACGTTAACCACACAAACACGGTAATGCTAAATTTGAAAAATGACATGGGTACGGTAAACGCTACGGCTCGTTTAGCATACTGTACATGCGCATTTCGATCCCGCTATTCCACTAAGCCCGCTAATCTATATCCGTCTATTAATGCCTAATGCATTAAAATCCTCATTAGCAAAAAGTTTGGGAGGAAGCATGTATGGGTGCTCCTTCTGCAGTAGTAGCGCCTCTGCAGTAGTAGCAGTGGTAGGACAAAATAAGCTTGTTTATCAGAAAAAATGAGTGTGCTTGTACATTGGCTTCGGTACGAGGCACTCTTTGTTTGACCTGTCGTTTTGACCTCTTCAAGCCTCTGTCTTGTGAGTGCCTGTTTTGCTTGCATACCTGTTGCTAGTTCCTATGAAATGTACCGAGTTGCAAGGCAAAAGCTAGTGAGCAAGCACTTGCAAGGAAAACTGCCGGCTCAATTTTGGTTTTTTCCCCCGCTTGGCTTCCACAGGGATTGTGTCAAGCTGTGTGCTTTGCTCATTACCATGGCTTAATGCAACCCACTTGCTTCTTGCAGTTGCGAAATGCGGTCCACGATTTGTCCACACAGGAGGTTCAAGAGCTACACAACTCTCTTGAAAGATTAAAAAGGTGCAGGGGCTCTCGAGAGTGTCACTTGAAGTACAGGCCAGAGGGTGTGTATCTTTTTCCTATTATCTTCCACTTCAGCGTCTCCATGCCTACTGCATACATACTCGACATTGTCACTCTTTAGGGAGGACAGGTCGATGTCGCACTGTAGGGGACACCAGCCTGTCTTACTTTGCTTAGATGTGAACTTCTATGGGCTGTGATACTTGCACGAATAAATGCCAAGTGCCATTAAGACAAAAAGTGCAAAGACTTCTTCATAATCTTTTTTCGCTTATACATCCTTTTTATGCTCTTATGTTGTTTGCTTTTATATTTTGGATTCGTTAAAAATTGATTAGGCGACAGAGTTAAGGGGGGAATGCTTTCTGTCTGAGCAGTCAGTAAAAGAGAAGAAAGTCTGTAGTGCATTTTAAAAGCATTCCTAACTCTGAAATTCGTGTTTATTTACAAAGAAAATTTGCTGAACTCACTGAGTGCTTGTCTTTTACTGAGCACAGGGTACTAAAGTCTTCAAACAAGTTGCTAAGTAGCTCACAGTAGAAGGAACTCTGCTTATAAAATTGAAAAATCACATACAGCTTTGAAGAATGTGTTCCGTACCTGAATTCATGGCACCATATGCATATATTAATCTCATCAACAAAGCCTTGTTTTTCGTAATCTGTAACTTAATACTAGTGGTGTTTGGTCTCGCGCAAGTCTTCAGTTGAATATAACCAGCACATTTAGTTATCTGGGGCAACTCTCTACTTGTGACTCGAGCTGTCATGATCCAGAAGGAGCATTGCCATGGCACTGTTACTACTATATGTAAGGAGTTGAAGATAGCTTTCAAAAAACATTTCTTTAGCTAAGTGACTGAAAATTTTCGCAAGTTTTCATTTGATGTGCGAAGGACAGAGTATAACTAAGTGCTTGTCCAAGGCAACACTATCATTTCTTTGAATTCATGCTTCGTAATGTGAGCTAGTACACTTGAAAATGAATTCATGTCATATAACTTGTTTCGATGGGTAAAATTGAGCCCATTGGTTTGTGGCTAAGATGATAGTTACACACAAAATTTGGGCCTACTGCATATGCCATGCTATTTATGATGCACAATATGGTGTTGTACTGATTTTGATATTTGTGTCAGTGTTCTTTTTCATGTTTCTTTTTAACAGTGATAAAATTACTTTTTAGTTGGCTACAGTCCTGTCCTCTTTCTGCATGTAAATTATTGGCAAAAATGGCTTGCGGATTAGTTATCGTGTGCAGCTGTGCTAGCCATAATTGTGATGTTTGTCAATGAGGCTAACTTCTTTGAATTGTGCCCCTCATCCCGTATAGTATTAGAGCAGCATTTATAGCCTGTCAGTGTTTTTTTTATTTGGTTGCTTAAGTGTAGTACTACGTTGAATTTTAGACTGCAACAGCAAAGACTGTTTTTTGTTAGTGGAGTCTGTTGGCTTCAATTATTTCTGCTTCATTTTTTTTAGGACGGCGAGATTTTTCTGGATCGGTTCGTACGAGGCACGACAGGTGAGTTCATTGGTTTGCACTCATGCGCATTACAGCTCCACGCTTGCTTGCACCAAGACGTAAGTGCGCTTATGGCTATGTGAAAATGTCAACACCTAATGAGGGCAACTTTCTTTATTGCTAACTGCGGATAAATATCACTTTTATCTAATGACAGGGTTATGGGGTATGTGCACTTATTTCTGTAAGGTGTCTTGTCTTTTTTAATGGGTACGAGTTCGCCTGCTAGAAATTTGGCTTTTGAGATAATGTGGCTCGTGAAAATGCGGTTTGACCGGTTACACTGAATTTTGTGGTTAAATATGCAGGTAAATATTGTCACGTGGTCGTGCCGCTGACGAAGGCAGTAGTCAGCACGTTCAAGCCGAAACCCTTTATTTGGGTGAACTTGTGCCCGGGAAACGAAAAGTCAAACTACAAGCAATACACGCTCTACACTGATAGCGGCGAACAGAACGTCGGCCATTGATAATCTGATCATCTCTGGAACGTGCACCGTCTTTTGTACATGTCATCAAACTTTCCAGTGCTAGAGCTGGTGCCCGCGCAACCTCTTGAATAAGTTTGACTATTCGCGTTCTGCGCGTAATCTTAACAGAATGATCTCAAACAACCGCAAAGCTTCCCGAACATTGCGACACGGTCTGCGCCGAGTGTTGCTTAGTTTTTGTAGGTGAAACCCGAATACGTAAAAATGAAGCAAGAAACGCATGTGGCGATAAGCCTTATAAAAGCATGTTGACTTCGTTGACTTTTAAGTTTCTGTGCTTTTTTGCAAAACGCTGCGGATTCCTGTCAGTAATGTTAGTTTGTGTTTTTTACTGTTTGTACTGCTTGTACTGTTTGTAAAAGTATTAAAACAACATTTTATTATCCCGTTTTTCCTGTCCTAGGCACTGGAAGGGTAGCCGTCCTGAATGATGAAGCTGATGCTTGACTGCTACTTGGCAGAATATGGAGTTCTTGTGAGTAGCTCTTGGAGCCATTGTTTTTCTTCAACAGTGTATACAGGATGTTCTGTGTGACTTCAGGCATTAAAAAAAAAAAGCACTTCTTGGTGAATGAGACCTAAGCACATTGTCCGTAGTTCAAAAGTGCTTATCTAAGCTCACTGATGCCAATTTCTAAAATATTTGTTTTAAGGTGTGAGCATTGTACTTCTGAAAGCTGTAATGCCTTGGAAACACTTGGTGAGTTGTTTCCATGGTGTTTATCTTTCAAAAACTTCATTTTCTTTCTAGTCATTTCAATGTCCAGGGATGAGACAGCTGCGCATATTGCGCGTTTTTGATACGATTCTGGTTTTCTGCGCCAAGCTGCTCCAAAAGCACAAAAGTCTAAAAAATTGCGCCAGACTGCTCCATAAAGAGCCTCAAAGGCAATAATTTTGATGCCCACGTGAGCTGCAGTCGGGAAAAAGGCTGATTTGACAACTTGATTTTCCAAGCAGCGCCAGGAATACCAAGAAAGTAAGACATTCGCTGAACACTTAGACGCGCCCAAGCGTGTTTCTTCTATGCACCTTTCTAATGAAGGCTCCCATGGTGCCGCCGTAATCTCCACTGGACTGTTATAAATATGCATGACCCCACAAAGATGTGCTGTCATGCCCTGAGCGTGCTGCTTCTACTCGCTAGGCTGTGTGTTTGTGCGCTACTGTGGCATGCGTAGCGGGGTTGACTCTTAAGTTCTTTGTTACACGTAGCGTGTTCCTCCGTTCGCTATGGTTTTCGCATCGACGCTGCTGTGTGTGGTCACCCACGTGCGCGTTTGCCATGGGCGAGTACCTTCTTGTGTCAACGCAGAGTCAACTATCTTGCTGCTTGCGATGCATCTATGCGATGTTCTAGCGCTTGGGTTCTCAAACTGGGTTCCGCGTAACACAGGGGTTCTTGAAGAACATCCTAGGGTTCTGCGATCGGCCAGATCGAATCCAACCTGCTCCCGTTTTACACCTTTGAACTAATTTATTTAGACAAGCAAATTTGCATTGGGTGTCTACGGGTAGCAAGAGACCCACATGGTAGCAGTACTAAAGACGTCGTCTAGTGCGCACCATGAAATTTGCACGATTTGCGGACCCGTGGGGACAGAACGCGTTGAACGCTGGTAATTTATGCTCGTGAGCGTTCAAACTTGTTCAAACGACAATAACTGTCACCTCAGCGCTTTATTCGTGGCTCATGGCGCGTTGGCGATCAAGTGTCACAGTTTTCATACTTGGTGATTTGCCACTGCTCGGTTTTTTTAATCAAAACGCGCATTGAGCGCTTTCATATGCGTAAGAGGCGTCACTTCATGCTGGCTGTGGGCTACACGAACATTCAGGCTTTGCTTTACGACCGTGCCCCAGTGGAAAATAGCCCCATCTGATCGCATTTTTACTGGGACCTGCTGCAGACTGCTAGCCGATAGTTGCTAATGGGACACCAGTTGCAACAGGCAACTGGCTCTTATTAAGATCTCAATAAGAGCCACTGGTGCCAGCCGCGACCCACTGGCAGCTGGTCCCAATTTCAACTGGAAACAACTGGAAACAACTGGGATCATTTCATGTGTCAACTGGAAACAACTGGGACCATTTCATGTGATCTATGGTGAAATTCCCAGTGGGGACCAGTTGCCACTGGGTCCTAACTGGGACAAGTTCAAGTGGTTTATGGTCCAATTTCCTGTGGGGACCAGCTGCGAGTAGTTCCCAGTGGGACCCACTAGCAACTGGTCCCCACTGGGAATTTGACCATAAACCGCTTGAACTGGTCCCAGTTGTTTCCAGTTGCAATATTTTCACCTGGGGGTGTATTGGTCGACGGCCGTTTCGCTGTGCGACTGGCATGATTTCTTTTTTTGTTTTGTTTTGTTTTGCAAAAAAAATAAAACTGGCCTCTGTACGTCCGGCGCTTCGTTTATGTGAACACATTGCTTATGTTGCATGGTGCCTGAAGCATGCAGTGTGTGGTCGGCAGGCACTTTATGTGAGTCGCGGGGAGTTCTACATCAGCAGCAATGGCCTTCGATAATAAAGAAAAGACAACAGGCCAGCGCGGGCAGTACTGATACTGTGGTTGCGCGTGTTGAGAGGCTTTATCACCCCCCTCCCATTTTTTATTGTCTTCATGCTCAAGAAAAAAGTTAGGCGTTCCGCGGCACTGTGGAAAAGCCGCTGGGGTTCCCCAAGGCCAGAACATCTGAGAACCTCGGCTTTAGTGGTTTTGCACGAGAAGGCGGCAGCAGACTGATGCAAATTGTGTCTGTGTCTTCCCCCAATAAAAGTGTACAGTACGCTTGCAACGACGCTACTCTTGCAGTACCATAAGCACGCGTTTGACCAGATAGTCAGTACGGGAAGGTTTCTTGGCACCTGCTCTGCACTCTTGAAAGTGGTCCCACACAAGGTGGCAGCGAACAGCGGCGCAGTGCGCTTTTGTTGTCGTCTGTTAAAAGCGTGCAGAACACTTGACGCTATGCCCCCCGTGCATCCGAGCAGGTAACTGAAGGCGCTTATTGTGATGTTCTCCTGACAAAGAGAAGCACTGTCTTACGGGAAGCTCTTGGAAAGTTTGAAAAGCTAAATAAGCAGACGTACAAAAAGTGAAAGCAGTGGCGGAAAATACATCGGCCAAACGGGCCCTTGTATCAATGATCGGCTACGGGAGCACAAACAAAACGTTGCTCGATACAGGGATGGGCACCTGTCCACACATTGCAATGATTGTGGTTGTTCACTTGTTTATTCAAATTGTATCATAATCAGCCGCCACAAAGATAAGTGCACTCGAGAAATCATCGAAGCAAAGACCATAATCAAAGAAGGGACGAAATGTGTCAGCACACCGTTGATAGTGTTGTCAGAAAAAGAAATTATGTTCCTCAATTCGTCAGTGCGCTGAAATTGTCACGTGGCCATAAAAGCGATGTATATATGTAGGGCAGATTTTCAATAAAAAACCAGTTGCTAGAGCGCTTCCGTCTGTGTGTCCGTGTGTCTTCCTCTAGTCCGTGTCTACTAGCGCTACCCTTCCAAGTATAAAAGCAGTAATATGCTAAATCATATAACTGATCTTAAGCAGAGGCCTACTGCTATGGAACTACAATTTTTGTGCAATCACAGTTTTTTTTCGTTGTTGATAAGTGTGATGCTTTCTAGTTTTTTTTGTTTTGTTTTTTTAATGTTTCAGGTGAACCTAGTTTCCAGAACCTTTTTCAATTATTTCTCACGTTTGTTATACCCCGGTCACACTGGCAAATTTAGTGTCATTTTGAGCGAATGCACTTATGCTCACAGAGTGTCACTTTGGCGGCGCGTTGCTACACGGGAAAGAGAAGTGTGCTTTGCAAATGATGGCAGTGGCAATTGGTGGTTTAGTAGCGCGACATATATTTGTTATTTTTGGCAATGCTCGCTGTTTAATAGCGTATTATAGGCATGAACATAATTTACAATAAACTTTGCACGCAAATGAAGTAAATATTGCAACCACATAACATCATTGGTCATCGCGAGCCGGGACAAGACAGTATCATGTCAAAGACGAATCGAAAACAAAAATGGCAGACTACGGTGCAGAAGGGAAGCGTAGTGGTGACGGTCGTTTGGAGCGTGTTCTGGCAGCACTCATTTGCTCCTTCCAAAGGTGTATGAGCACCCGCGTCTCTGCGTCGGACCACGTTGTCTTCGTGGAAGTGGCACCCGTGGCACACGCCATCGCAAATGACTAAAGAATGACTGATCTACACATGTGCAAGGAAGTACACAATGCGGCGGACGCGGCCATTGCATGGCATGTGCTCCCGCATCCCCCTAGCGGACGTGACCGCAAACTGCCCGAGAACGAGAGTAGCGAGGTTTTTTGTTGTAGTATGATATGTTTGAACACATGGCAGTATTTTTAATAACGAGAACTTATGTTTAAATATACCATGATTGCCTCATTTTGCATTAGTGTATTTATTTGCAAGCCACTGCTACTGAGGCTGGACACTCCGTCGCAGCGAAGTGAGTTTGGCGAATACACTTGCCGGCAAGTGTACTTTGCAGCGAGTATCACTAAGCGTTACTGTGTAACAGCGGACAAATGACACTAGTGGTGAAGTGCACTCCCTCAAAGTGCACTTAAGTTGCCCTGTGTGACAGGGGTATTACACGGGCCAGGTAGGTTGAGGGGTATGTAAAGAGGTAGTGTAGCTCATACTTGGCGATAATCTGTTAAAAAAGATTTCTCCAGAGGCTGTTTCAATGTTAGGTGTATTCTAAGCCAACTAAAGTATGCGCTTGCCCCCCCCCCCCCCCCCCCCCCCCCCCCCCCCCCTATCTCCCAAGTTGCTAAAAGTTAGTTTTTTCAAGTTCCTAGTACAACATAATAAATGTCACTACTAACTGCTCCAAATCAAGGTTCTGCTCCAAAATCGAAATTTTGCTACTGTAAGTGACTCCTTGTGTCTTACATCATCAACTGACGACAACTGACTGCTGAAACTGAATTGGGAGCAGTTTTTGGAGTACCACTCCAAAAACTGCTCCCAATTCAGTTTCAGCAGTCTGACCCCTGGATGTCGTCAGTTGATGATGTGAGACACAAGGAGGAGTCACTTACATCTGCAAACATCTTTCTTTTTGTCACAGCTCTGCGTCTTCTGCCAAGGAAACGCGTACGAAGGACACCTCAAGCCACCCCGTAGATGGCACATCAGAAGTTCCTGCAGCCTATCTTTTTCTTGCTGCCCTACATTATGCATTTGTGTTTATTGCACGTACTCTGCATTTACTGTGTTTCTTTAATACGATGAGGAAGTTGGTATGGATTCATGACGAAATATTTAGTACGTAAACAAAGGCGTAAAGAAGATGTGGTATGTTCTCTTCCCTAAGTCTTTGCTGGTCTACACGTTACATTTTTCTATATTTTTGTCTTTTTGAACCAACTGTAGTGCTGTTATCACGCAGTGCATGTTTTGACCTCTGCAACAAGAGAAAGCCTGGTTGACTGCGCAAAAGTCATATCACTCAAGTCCAAGGGGGAAACCCTCTGAAGCACACCGAAACTTTAGTGCAAATTTCATTCACACTGGGTGAGCCGTAAAAGTTGCGAGAAGCATTTTCTGTGAACATGGGTGTTCTGTGAAACCAGCAATAACTCTCTAGGTGGGACATTAGGCAAACAGCATTTCTGCTTGTCTTCCTCTTTCTGTCCTGAGCTGAATTGCGACAGGATTTCGTGGAAGAGTGAACGTTGCTGAATTGGCGCTGCCAAGTTTTGCTGCAGTTTGAAAGAAAACTCTGAAGGAACAGTTTCATTAGTGCAGGAATGTTTTATATCTGGAATTGACTTTTCCAGCTGTAAAGTTGTCACTTGGACTTGGCAAGTTTCTGTGGTGTCAGTGTTACTATATTTCTTGCCTTGTACTTGAACGGTGCACGACTTCTTGGTTTTGCAAAAGTGGTCAGCACCTGCCACGGAAAAAGAATTATTCGGGAGGTGAAACGACGCTTGCTCAGCTGCCCCAATGAAATCGTGGTGCCAATGCGCCACACTCTGCTGTGCATATTGGCTTGCCGACACTGCAGAGCTTGCATGGCACAGAGTCTGCAAAGGCTCACCGCTATGAGGCCATTTGGGGTCAATTCATTGGCAAACATCGCTTCGTGAACTGTGCTTGTAGCTCATTTGAAGTGCGCTGTAATGTGTTATTAGGGCAATATTTAGTAATTGCATGTCCCTCTAAAATGCATGTGACTTCGGCCTCTTGACATTACCAAATTAAATGTGGGAAAACTTTGCAATGTATGGGGCAGTATCTCAATTCTTGCATGTTGCGTCTGCAGAAAAGTGATGGAAACTTGCCGGGCATGACATTTCTCGTACTGAGATGAAACCTGAATATCCTGCTCGTCTGACTGTGACTTGATCACATTGCCTGCTATTGCGGCTGCAGCGTGACGGATATCTTTCCTCAATTACTTCTTTCTCCATGCCATCTGCTGTCCTCTCGAGGTGGCAATTGTTGTCTTGTTGTTGATTACTGGTTAACCTAAAACAATTTTTAGCATGTTTGCTTTTGCTCTCTTGTGTGTGTAGCTATTTTAATTATTATATATATATACTATAGGTATTAGTCAACAGTAATTCTCGTGACCTGGCTTGAATGTATGGCTAGTGTGAAACCAGATTTTGTTACGTGCTTTCCTATTTAATATATGTCTACGATTGCTCCTGCACTATTTTTTATATATTTCTTTTTCAGTGTTTTTCACAGCCTTATTGCTGAATCTCATCGTTTCCTTTCTAGAAGTTTTTTTTCTAGGCTGCAAACCATGCTTTATATTTAGTATTGAGCTATTGCTCTGAAGTCTGTTTTGCTATCTTTTATTTAGGATTTCAACTTTTGATAGATGTATATACATGTTTGTGGTGCAAATACAAACCGGCCGTGCTTAGCACTGTAAACAATTTTTAACCTATTATTTACATTGCCAAACTCTCCACTCTGCGATGGCTATTTATCGACGAGATATTTTGTTACGTTGTGTAGTTGCATCTTTTGATTTGTGTGTGTGGTAGATAGCTTGAACAACTGCTTTAATTGTGTGAAAACTATATAGCATAGTTTATTCAACAGCAGTTGCGAGAAAGTCATGCATAATATTTTGCAAACCACAGTCAGATTTAATTGTCGGTATCAACGACATTTACTTCATGGAAGTGTTTCTGCAAACAGGAAGAACCTGTCTAAAAGAAATGTGACTGCCATGTTAGTTAGTCTTACACTTAACTGTGCGGAAGGATCATGTAACACACATGCCTTGGCACCTATCTGAGAGTGTAGAATAGCATGCAGTACCTTCGCAAAGCACTTCACACTTCTTTTTGGTTGTGTAACATAGTTTTGAGGTTGTTTGTTGTATAGTAATTAGAACTAGGGATTCGTGATGTGCTTAGCACATTGCCTAATTGTCTGTCTGCTTGCTTTGTACGTTTGTGTCGATCTAGTTTTTCTTCACCTCTTCAAGAGTGCATTGTGCTTGGTATATTATATAATACATGCATTGTAAAGATGTCACTTTCTTGAAGATAACTTGTGATGCAACTGTTATGGTCACACGCTGCACTTGTTGCATTTTTTGTATTGTGACCCATATAAAAAACTGTTTTCCCTCCTTACCTTGTGATTGCAATTTCTTGTAGTGATAAAAAAATTATGGCACCTTCGCATTGGCAAGCCTGAAGGAAGAGCAGAGATGGGGCAGCCTTGTATCTCTATTTTGTATGTTTCTTTCTTTCTCTTTCTCGCTCTTTCTATATGTCTTCCTTCCCTTTCTATCTTTCTCTCTCTTTATCTCTTCCTCTTTCTTTCTATCTCTCTTTTTCACATGTTCGTTTTCGTTTGGCACACTCAGCTGCTGTACACGGTAGTGGGGCTTGCCTAATTCCTGTGGCGCATACCCACGTGAGGAGTTCTGCACGACAGAGCACTAGTTGCCCGATAGCTTAAACAGCTTCACTGCAAAGAGAATGAAGAGAGCGCGTGCCAGTTCATGAAGACGGCAGTTTTTGCTACGAAGCACAAGTTACTCTAAAGTTTCCTCTAGGTTTATGAATGGGCATCTTAGTATTGGCTGACAAACTTCTCTCTAAAGTGTTTAATCTGTTCAATTACTTTTTCTACTCTGTTGCATTGACGGTTGTTGACTTGCTTGTTTTGTCAGTCAATTACCTTTTATGTTATTCAGTTCCATAATTGAAGAAACAAGTTATAAAGAGTGATGACCTCTGACATGTGCCCCGGATGATCCAGATTAATCCAGAGTACCCCACATGTCTTATAATCGGAGCATGGTTATGGCACATTTCAATGAATTCGTCTCTGAGTGAAGCACAAGACTGCTGGAGTGACATGGCCGACGGTGCGAGATGGTAAATTCTTTTATTCATCCACAACAGTCGTATAATGTTGAACACAACTGGCACCGTGTTGCGTGCACCTGGCAGTTGAGTAGTACCTCAATGCTACTTTAACAGGCTGGAATTTTTTCAATTTCAATTTCAAAATTTGTTTTATTGTATTCTTGTACAAGGAACAAGAAACAAAAGGATGTTGGGGCTAAAGGCATATAGCCTGACAGAGGACCCAACACCCTTGTACACAGTTCGTACAGCAAAATAAAACAAAAAACAAATAAAAAATACAGCTTTCGCGGCATCCAGACCATCATGAACAAAAGAAGCAATAGAGAAAAAAAAATAGCTGACAAAAAATGTCATGTTACATTGAATCTGTCTAACTATACAAATCTTGTACATAACATAATCCCTCAGGAAAGAATTAGACTATAACATTAGAGGCATGTGATACATAACGTTTTTATACTTCATGCAGTACAAAAATTCCAATTCCTAACTACTATCATTGCTAGCAACAGTATTTTTTTATAATCCATCAAACAGTATGTTTTCCTGCATTAGCACTTCTTTAACTTGTACCTTGAATGATCCACAATTTAAGTCTGTTTATACACATTAGCACAATGTATACCCTGCACAATTGTTGACGTGAGTCACTTACGTGCTTAGTTGTCTTAGTAAGTACATAATTGATTAAAAAGGTAACCTCAGTACACTTCACACCCTTGCTTTTTAAATGTAAGGATTGCCTTGTGAAGAATATTGGCAACTACAAGTGGAATACATAGTAGTGCTTGTGGCTTACTCTGTGGCTTCTTTCAGTCGCACCAAATTCCTTCTGCACTTGGAAACTAAGGACACTAACCTGATGGTCCCAGTGACTTCCTGCACATTTTACCATGTTGTCTCTTATTGAGGTCAGGTGCAGTTGCACTCTGCTTACTCAACAATATAATTCTGCAGTATTAAGTTCACGAATGGAGCAAGTCAATAACATATTTTTATGCTTGTCCCATTACTTTTCGCCAAATTGCTGATACTAACGCACGTGTGCATTAGTATCCAAAACATGCTTTGACTATTAGTAAGAGTCATACCATATTTTGCATAACATACATCTACAGCATCTTCCATTGTTAGAAGAAGCACCTAATTAATATTTGGTCAATAATTTAGCCTGTTTTACTATATGGTGATAAACTGGCTAATTTAACACCACACAGGCTTGAAGTACTAAGAGACTTGGTTTCTTGTGAACTTGCTCTGCTGTGGGCTCTTTTTGACATGTTTTAACTTCGTTCGTGCAATCTTGTGCTACGACGCTTAACTCATAGCCACCCCCCCCCCCTCTTTTTTACCTTTGTGTGTGTCTGGTAGATTCCTGTTACATTGATGTATGCTGCCTTTCGGACAGTGGACCACCCGTAGTGCACAGAAAAACTAAAAGAAAAACCACAATTTTGATTCTGATCATTGTGTTGGAATGTAATTATACGCTTAAAAGCCTAGCGTTCGTGCAGGTCGTTGGATCAGATTTCAATTCTCGGTCGGCTTTGCTAACAGGGCACTTACTTAAACTGTACTTAAACGGTGTTAACTGGGTTATGCCGAATCCCTCCATTGTTGTCAGATTGACCATCGTGCCTAAAGAGTGTACAGTCGCACTCACGTATGTCTGAGATAAAACCAGCAACATCACTTGAGCAACAAGCTTCAATTTAAGAAAGTTGTCACAGTCGTATGTGCTTAGAAGTAAAATGCGCCAAGCTTACGAACTCCCGTGAAAAAACAAAAAAAGAAAAAGGAAACGGAAGTGACGCGCCATGCTGTCAACCCATGCCACGTTACTAGAATACATTCTACAGTGAAACCTCGGTGATACGAAAATCACGGTACCACCAAAAATATTCGTATCATACGAAACTCGTATCACCACAAAGCATGGAAAATTAGCATGCGACAAAAGAAAGCTGGCGTACATTTTCATTTATTGTTTGTCAGGGCTGCGGCAACGTCAGGAAGAATCCTGAATGATTGTCAGTTTAGTTCTTAGATGTCGGCAATCATACCGGTACTCGTAATTATACGCCCCGTACGCGCGCATTTAATTAATGAACCCGGTGCGTTGTGACTCGCGACACTCGGAGGCCGTGACGCGTCTCTGAGGGTTTATTCTGACCGTAAGGAAAGTGTTTTTCTTACACCGTGATTCTGACAATTTGGCGGTGTGGCGCGCATGCCCACGGTTGCGTTCTCGGGCTCGCACGTGCTTGGCGCGTCTTCCGCGACAGCGCGGACAGCGCAAGGAGGTTAAGCACCTCTTCGAACCTGGGTGGTAGCGAACGTTCGTATCAAACGTCACTGGTTGAAAATCTGTTTACAACAACCGTACCCCATTACAATGAGGCCAATGTGCCTTGGCCGGGACCAACGAAAAATTCGTATCACCCCGAAATTCGTATGAGCTGTGATCGTATCACCGAGGTTTCACCGTATTCCAGTAACGTTGCCCCATGCCTATCGCGCACTTCCTCGGTGGGTGTATTGTCACATCCACGCGCGCGCATACACACACGCCTACTTTAATCTTTTTTGTATAAAGTGGCGCGATCAAATGCGTTTTATTGCGATAGCAATTATATGGACAGTCTCGGCTGATTTTTGCCGTCGCCGGCCGCCGTCATTCACCGTATATGTATATTGTGTGTGTGTGTGTGTGTGTGTGTGTGTATATATATATATATATATATATATATATATATATATATATATATATATAAAGCCACAAAGAAAAATAATTCAGAAAAACTTTCCGACGCGCGGAATCGAACGGGCGACCTCTCGCTTTCCAGCGAGCGGCGTTAGACGGTTACGCCATCAATAGTACCGTCTTTCAGCCTGGTAACGGCGAGCTATTTATATACACCATTTCCTGCAGCATGCTTTCTTATTCGCCACATAGATGGCGCGACGTGCGCGCGTTGTGCGCTTTAAAGATCATCGCCCCGCTCCTGCGAGCGCCGTTGGTCTTCGCCCTACAGTCGTGGCCGCCTTCGTGCGCTTATCTCGAGGAAAGAAGGGGGCGGCCGGGGGGGGGGGGGGGTGGAGCGGGCGGTTGTATGTCTTGTGCTCTCCCCGCGAGCTCCGCGCTGAAGCCACAGAGCGTACGAAGGTCACTTCTCAGCGGCCGCGTTTGCGAAAGGAGCGCGCTGTTCAAACAGAAATAAATAACAACTGTGACAGTTCGCGCTCGACCTGTGTGTACCTGTTCGTTCGTTTCGTGCGCCCTGCTTGATGTTTGAGCAGTGCGCTTCAAGTGTCGAGCTGTGACGCATGCTAGTTCGCGCTCGTCCTGTGTGCGTTCTTTTCGTGCGTCCTTTGGGCTGGAGCGACGCGCTGGCAATTACGAGCTGCTTTCCGTTCTTCGCGTTACATTCCAATTTATTGCTATCGCATTCATTGCTTCGCCGTTGCGGCGAAACTGCGACTTTTTTGTGGTTCTCGATCGTTGACAGCACATTTCCAAAGAGGGTTGTATGCACGTGTTTAGTGTCCATATGTGCAAACAGCACCAGCATACTTTTAAAGGGCTGTAGCCAACCTGCCGCTTGTAGATGATTGAAGCGTACAATATAGGTCCCCAGTATGGCAGCGGCCACTCTGCACGCGCTTCTTCGTTGATTCGACCGTTGTTGCATCAAAGTCCTGTCATCCTTCTGGTGTTGTCGGTCGTCGCCACAGACGCACACACTAATACGAAGTAATCGTGCCCGCATTTCAGTTATGTCTTGTGAAAGCACGGCACAGTGTCCAGCCTGCTCCTGAGAATTTGTTTCCCGCACATTATGAAAGACTAGACCTGTTTCAGGTAACCCGCCTGGCCTCCGGACTTCCATTTCTTGCTAGTGCTGCAAACATAAGAAGAATGAGGGATTGATGCGTTAGGAATACTTGGCAGGCAACAAATGAATAAATAAAATAAGTGCAGTCAAGAAATAAATGCGTGTTGCCAGATGACCTCCCTAGTAAATGTTAAATTGTACTGTGAGAACTGTAATGTCGGTATTTTCACCATCATGGGTTTATTAATAGAAAAGAAAGTCAAGGTTGAAGTTTCATTTTTAAATCTCGTACCGAAATCGTCGCACATGACGTCACGGATTTTGCATCCACTGCGAAGGTTGTGTTCTTTCGGACTCAAAAAAACACATCCTTCGAGGGCCGAGGCATCGTGGTGTGTCTTCGCCCCCTTTAACGGAGAACCCCGCTTACGCCTATAGCAACAGTATTGATTCGATGGTCCTAGTCGTCAACATAGCTGCATCCTTAATCTGCGTGGTTGTATAACAGTACTTCCCCCATCTCTATTTTCATTCTCTGTCTACAGTTAAAATTACCGGTTTGCAACGCTCTGAACGACCAGCGGGAAAAGGAAAAACGACTATAGGGAGCGGCTTCCCTGGAGGTTGGCATGTGAACGCTACAGGCGCTCTTTCCTAATCTGTTTTTTTTCCTCTTTCCTCCAGGCCAACGAACATGCGCCGTCCTAGTAAATGAAGGTAATCTGCGGCGCGGCTTACATCCGTCGTCCTTGTACTGGACCGTGTAGCGCGTGAGCGTGATGGCGCTGTTGCCGCTGTACGGGGGCGTCCACTCTAGCTTGACGTTCCTGCTGCCCGTCTCCACCACTTTCAGGTCCTGGGGTGCGTCGGGAAGCCCTGCGTATCGAAAAAGGCCGGTCGATGAGCGAGAAGTGCTCTCGCTGTACATGACGCTGCAAAACCGCCGATATTACAAATAAAGCCCTTATCGATCCACCTAACAAGAAGATTCACCCGGCTTATTAAACGAGCTCTTGCGTAGCGTGCGCAAGAAGCATGATTCATTTGTTTACGCGAAGTCTTTATTATCGTTGAATGGTTCACTGCCAGCTAGACGCGGAGCCGTTGTTAAGTTAGTGCGACGTTAGGTAGTGGAACGTTAGTTCACGCGCAGCTAACCGAGCCTAGCGAAGACAGACTAGACGTGTTGTTTGAATACTTTCTTTTTCGTATTCTTCTTTTTATTCAGTACTCGCCGAGTACGTGGCCCAGAAAAGCAACTACAAGTGCCATTGGGGACGGCCGTAGCACTTGGATCAATTCCGACCAGGGACGGTTCCCTTTACGCTCCGTAATCGTCGTCTTTGCGGTGTTCGCGTGAGTTAAAAAAGTAAACAAAAGCGTGTGAACGCACGAGCTGCACGTCTAATTCGTCCACTTCGTCATCGACACGTTTGCGTGAGCGAAAAAAAAAAAAAATCCACAGCATATCCACGCGGTGAATGATGATAAGTGGGGCGAAGGAGGGAATCATCGGTAAACCGTGAATACTCCGAGTAATTCGCCCAGTATATGATCAAGTAAACACGTGAGAAACACCGTGTATATATTAAACATCAAACTTTTTTTTGTACTGTTGGTTTACGTGGTCCCTTCTAAAATAACTGGAACGGGAAAAGTACCGCGACCGTCCTGCCCGCCGCCATATTTGGTCCAGCGCGGCCGAAGCTGCGGCGGCGCAGTGTTGATTTCACGCGGAGTAACGCATGTTTTACGCGTAGCGTGCGATTTTGCAGCCCCGAATGAAGCATACCATTGTTCTCTACCTGATTAGGAAAGAAACAGCAGCACTTTTCACCTGCCTACACGCTCACGCACGCGCACTATAGGTGATAAAGAAATGTGAACTGCGCGGCATTTATGCGATCGGCTGTCGGCATTTATTAAATGCGAAGCATTTCTTAGCGAACTTCTGCGAGTTTGAACTATCTATCTATCTATCTATCTATCTATCTATCTATCTATCTATCTATCTATCTATCTATCTATCTATCTATCTATCTATCTATCTATCTATCTGTCTGTCTGTCTGTCTGTCTGTCTGTCTGTCTGTCTGTCTGTCTGTCTGTCTGTCTGTCTATCTATCTATCTATCTATCTATCTATCTATCTATCTATCTATCTATCTATCTATCTATCTATCTATCTATCTATCTATCTATCTATCTATCTATCTATCTATCTATCTATCTATCTATCTATCTATCTATCTATCTATCTATCTATCTATCTATCTGTCTGTCTGTCTGTCTGTCTGTCTGTCTGTCTGTCTGTCTGTCTGTCTGTCTGTCTGTCTGTCTGTCTGTCTGTCTGTCTGTCTGTCTGTCTGTCTGTCTAGCCGCCCACGACTATGTGCTCTCCTGGACGTTTCGTTAATGGGATGTATACCAAATTTGGTATGGTATAACATGACTGTAGAACGAATATAAACTACAGGTGGTAACATGAAAATAATGACATGTACGCCATGACTTACATGCCGCGCTCATGGTGCGCTCGCGGCCGCTTCGCTAGCTTGACACACACCAAAATTGATATGGCGTGACAAGAGTGTATGACGAACATAAGTTACTGGTCATAACGTGCAAATCATGGCAGGCATACCATGTAAAACATTATTTACATGACATGGTCTCGGGGTGCTCGCGGTCGTTTAATGACATGCATATATACCAAAATGATATGACGAGATATTTCTGTATGACGAACGTTAGTGACAGGTGGTAACATCAAAAGCATGACTTGCATGTCATGTATAGCATCACTTACTTAGCACGCTCATGGTGCGCTGGTGGCTGGTTCGGTAGCTTGATATACACCAAAATTGGTATAGCGCGAGGTGACTGTATGACGAACATGAATGACAGGTGGTAACGTGAAAATGATCACATGCATAACATGTACGGCAAGGTTTACATTACGCTGTCTTTGTGCGCTTCCGGCCGTTTCGTTAACTGGATGTATACCAAGTTTGGTATGGCAAGATATGGGTGTGTGATGAACATAAATTACACGTCATGCGTTGTGTGTACCAGATTCTACATGCATGCATGGGTGACAAACATGCGATATATAGTGAACTAGATGTCATGATATGAATGACTTCATCTGCCTCAAAGACGAACAAGGCAATGTATGCAACTGTGGTGCAACTTTACCACATGAAGTCACGTGACGCGCTACCAATCTTGGCGCATATCAAGCATGCGAACCGGCTGGGGATGCACCATGAGCACGGCATGTAAATCACGCCTTACATGACATGCGCGCCATTATTTTCATGTTAACACATGGTATTTATGGTCGTCACACAGTCACGTCACGCAATACAGATTTTGGTGCATATCAAGCCAGCGAACCGGCCGCGAGTGCACCATGAGCATGGCATGTAAATGATATGGCTTACATGACATACCTGCCATTATTTTCATGGTATACACACTGTTATTTATGTTCGTCATACAGTCACGTCACGCAATACCAATCTGTAGCAGTCGGTTTTCATGGCGCACTGATCGTTATATTTGAGCCCGAAGGCGTCAATTTTATGCCAAACATAATTAAGAGCTGCCCGGCAATCATTATTGAGCATGAACCTTATGCGGCAACCACGCGAAACAAGCTGCACTAGTGAGCGGATTTGCAAACGTTCCCCGAAACAACATTTGCGAATTCTCAATGAAACGTTTGCCTCACGAAAGCGGGTATCTGTCCTGGGAACAAATTTTTCGCGCCGTATTCTGTGCAGCCACACAGCCCGTCGCTTGGCATCATTTTTCCCGCTGGGAATAGCAAAGAGGGCTTTGCCCGTTTCCCGCCGGTTGCTGGACCCAAAAGCGCGTCATCCAGGCTTTCTTCGATGCCTCGACAAGCTTGCGATGAAGTGTCAAAACGATACGGGATGTCGTGATGTTCCTGCACACTTTTCTGAGGTTATAAAAACAATCGCCCTTCAAAGCGCCGTGCATCGGCGGCCGGGAGACACTAGCGAGGCGAGCGAGCTGGACCATCTGTGTGGCGAAGCCACCGAAAGGGCGGGGCGGCGAAGAGAAAACGAACGCGGTACTTTTCCCGTTCCAGTGACTTTAGTCCCTTCATTACAACGATCCCCCTAGCGTACGATGCCGCACTAAATCGAACGATTGCCTTCCACCAATGACACGCGCCATATGTGAATCTTCCGTGAATTCTGCCCAGTACATTATCAACTATGTGAGATCGGGCGCGTTTATATACTAAAGGGTCGTTGAGAGTCATGGCGACTTGCAGCTCACTTTAATTTTACATGTACGCTGTGAATTTTTATTGTTTAAGGTGGCGGTTCCACTACCACCATCTTGCCAATAGTTCGAAAAACGACAACAGACGACGCCACTCATCCACGTTTGCAGAAAGCGAGAAAATTGCGCGCGCAAGTATGGTCAGCGTCGCCTCGCGCGTGTTTTATATGTTATATGTCGCGCTAGGTGACGGAAATCGGCCGAGAAAAAGCAAGGAGCACAAACGCGGACGGCGTCTTTCACCTACAATCGGGGCCAACTGTTGGCGTCGTTTCAACGACATGACAATAAGTGCCCCAGTTTGTAAGGACAAACGCTCGCTTCCTATTGCAGCCCTTGAGAAAGGACAGCGCAGCGTCTAAATACAATCGCTTGAGAACAAAAGAAAAAAAAAAACACGCACACACACGCACACTGGTGCGTACAACAGCGTGCACTCACACACGCACACACACACGCTCTCACCCACACGCACGCGCTACGCTCTCACTAACGCACTCACTCACATAATATATTGTGCCTCAGTGAAATAGTATTGAACAAAACATCAATCAAACGCTTCGCAGCGTTTCAGTGGAATTGCACGGCCGCTACTAAAACAATCATTTTGGTTCATTTTAGCGACCGTGCCAGTGACTTTTATAGCATCGCGCGAGCGCATGTCTTTTGTGTGTGTGTGTGGGGGGGGGGGGGGGGGGGCGGCGTGCTTCTGCTTATTACAATTGGAGGAGGAAAAAATGGACAGACAGATTTCAGCAAAATATAATTCGAGAGTTATCTGCGAAATTTCATCCTCTCAAACTGCAATGAACGGTTACCAAAATAAAGTACATCTTGATGATCAGTTGAACACATGACTACCACTAATTACCGGAGTTGAACCTCCTAGAACACATGCTTCTGCCAGCGAGACGTCTGACAATGAATGCGTTTGCGTGAGGAAGAAGACAATGATTTTTCCACGTGAGGCATGATTTTTTTTCTCTTGGGAACAGTAATAAACCAAGATGGTTTGTGCGTTGGAGGGCAAGACACCCCGTTATTTTCGTCTCTTTGTTCTCATTTGTAACCTTTCGCGACGCTGTGCAGGCGCGTTCGTGGTCGTCTCGCACGAGCGTTTACAACGATGAAAGCCAGGCGCAAGACGCTCTTGTATAGCTTCCACAGCGTTGCATATATTGTATGAAACTGAGTACAGGTACATCGGCCAGCGTAGGCGTGCACACGAGGGGGCTGGGTGCCCCCCCCCCCCCCTTGGGAGGGAGAGAATACAACATTTATTGGTAGAAATAGGTCGCTATTGGGGGTGGGCCTCCTAGTCCGGAAGACCATGGCTCTTGCCGCCGCCCGGGCACGACGGTCGACCAGGGCTTGTTGCTGCACTGGGTCAGAGCTGGACAGGGTCGCCTTGGGGGCTTACATGACCGGTCATGTAGGCTTTTACAGAATCCAGTTTTTATTTATGCTTGTTCTATAAAAGCATGAATACACTTATTTGTTGTGGAAAGCTGTGGTTTTCCTTTATTTTGACTTACAGGCACCATCGACAAGTTTTCCATTTAGGTTGCCGCAAAAGTTTTTCAACAAAATGTTCGTGAGTAGCATATGTATCGGCACTATTTTGTTCATGTGGCCATTCTCACGTGCGTCTAAGTCAGGTTATTCTTCGTTGACCAGACATTGCACTGTCCGCCTTGTACTTTGCTACGAACTAGTTGTTATCCGATCATTAGTAGTAGTTCTGGCTACGCAGCAAGCCGCTTTACGACAAAGTAGCAGTGTGCAACAGCGTTATCCCCACTAGGTAGAGTAGTCCTCCTCAGTCGAACTGTTTCCTGACACCGTAGCGCTCATTAGTGGCAAAGACAGTGATCGTCTTATCCGAAGTGAGTGCGTCTTTTCACAAAGCACAATATAACTTTTCCAGAGTCCCGTACATTGAATATTCTGCCACGTTGACTAGAACGTTCTGCATCTTCAACAAAGTCTCGCTTCTGTCGCATCGTTGCAACTAGGATGTAATTATCTGATTGGGTACAACTTACCACTACTGGTCAGTGGAAGTTGTCGGTACAGTGCTCGACAGGCATACTTTGAAAATTCCGGCAATGACAAGCTTTCATACGTTCACCATCGTGTCCCCTTTGAAGCGGCGCTACATACTTATCATTCACACGGCATGTCAGCGTCCTTCCTTTCACAATTTCGAACCTCACAGGCACGAAAACACTCAAAGGAACGCGCAAAACACGAGCAGCTGAACCACAAAGAGATGCACATTACTAAAGACGTGCCGGGAACACTGGTTCTAAGAACGCGTGACGAACGCGCAATCTTCCTGCATACCGAAACCATTTGCCGCTTGATGAGACCGCCCCACCTGCTGACGTGGGGCGAGTGGAAAGGGTTTATCACTAAGCCCTCCTCCTTTTACGATTGGTGTTTGTTACGCGCGGCGACTAGACTTAGCTAGTGAAGCAATCTATGAGGCCTGGAGATATAATTCATGCCTGTTCTACCCGTTTTATTATGTTTAATTGCGCCACTTTTGGCGAAAGCTTGAACTCGCATAAAGCAGCTTGATGTTTCATTTCATAGATGGAGCTACCACCAAAAAACGCCTGTGAGACTTATGATTCATTGAAAATATTTTGTTTGAAGCACTGAGTGGTCAAGTTAGTGAGCACAAGTAGATAAAAGACACAATATGCATCTACTAATGTGCAATACTCGTTGGCAATTAGCGTCTAAAAGAAAAAAAAAGCGAGTTTCTACGGGACTGGTCAGCAGGAAAATTACGTAAATTCACTGCTGTCTTGCAGGTTCCCCAATAAAGATAAAGGAATTTTCTCTTCATAGAATCATAGAAAGGGCCTTGCTTCTTCATTATGTAGAAGTTCACAGTAGCAGCTTGTATAGTTTTGTCGCTTCATCGGTAATGCGTGACCAAGTACAGCCATAAACTGCCGCATTGACACAATAATAATTCATCAAGTTTTCGTCAGAACACAAAGCAACTTCGCATGGAAAATAAGTGTATTGTAGTCTACGTAGCCACTAAATATTATTGCTCTGCTTTGAAAAGTAAAAAAGATATTCTCACAAAAACTTTTAATATTTTGCCCATTTTCATTGGATCGTAAATAAATTACTAATTATATTATGGCTAATATCTCTTCATAGAAACCTTAAATAGCACTTCTTCTAAAGGCACGGTAAATTTGGTCTTGTTACGTTGAACAGTTTCGCCGTACTGGCAGTACAACGGAGGCTTGTACAACGAAAATGCCTGTTGTTGCTCACACTATTTTCATTGCTATTAGGTAACGCTTCCGAACAGGCATTAACACCAGGTGTCATTAGAAAGCGGAGATCATAAGCTTTCTGAATTATTACAATTATTATTTATTTGTCAAGCGCAGCGAGCACAGTGCGTCCGCAAACAATGCGTAAAATGCGGAGGGGGGTTCGCCGGAGTGGGACCGCCACCTTAACCACGCACACGAGAAATCTCACACAGGCACTACCTTGGAGGTCAAAATCTAGTGCTTATATATACGGGGTGGTCAGTGAACGGTTGTGCAGCGCGAGCAGTGGGTTTTTTCAATGAAGAAACTCGCTAGCAGACGCTGCCTGCGTCGGGGGGGGGGGGGGGGGGGGACTAGAGCACGCATCTGCAACGCAGCGAGCGCGGAGCGTCGGCGTCGCGAGGCGAGAGAGAGGGGGGGGGGGGACTATACTCGCGGACAACTTTTCTTGGCAATGAAGCGAAGGCTACAGAGCCACAATGCACGTGTCCTACCGCAATTCCCACAATTGCGTCCCACAATTGCGTCCGTATTTTCTGCGTGAGATATATAAAATACTCCTTCATTTTCTACATGTAGTTTTGAGACGGAACGCCTCGCTCACAAGCCAGATATTTGTATTTCTTTTACTTTACACGTTGTCACTTTGCGTTCTTGCGTGCTTGAAAAAAGTCGCGCCTTTTACCCGTACCTTAGACGCTAAGCAGCGTTTGCGTCGAAATGCAACGCTAGCCATCACTTTCCACGGCGTTACGAGACGCGCGCCAAACCGGACTACTGCGCGTAGCAGTACACGTGCAGACGCTCCGCCCCGTAGCTTTCCCTTCATTGCCAAGAAAAGTTGTCCGCGAGTATTTGGCCGCGAGATCGAGCGGAGTCGCCACCTGGCGGCTTCTGACTGAACCGCGCCTAGTGTGGATTGCTCCATGCGTCGTCTGCTAGCCACGTTGTGTTTGCATGTGCGCGTACGTCATGCAGGTCCTCAAAAGGCGGTTTGTTCCGTTGCGTTAGTGCAACTTTAACCGCTCGTACGTATGCCTAACGCGACGTAAAGAAGCATTTGGCCTTGATCGGCTGTACATGTACTGCAATAAGGTCAGTGAGTGCACTTGTCAAGAGTGCTATGTGTGGTCATCGTACCCTCCGTTCACGAGAGTTATATCAGTGTAGGTGCCGCTCTGTGGTTCAAGCGCATTGAAAATTGCACTTGTCGTTGTCCTAAAGATGAGAAGTATTAAATCTCATGTGAATATAGCCTTTTAGCGACTCAGTGGTAAAAAAAAGGGCTCTCATGCACTTGCGGGTTGTGGTTAGGTGTATAACTTCGGGACTGTCGTTTATAGGTTACGCGAAACGAGCTTTATTTGTGTATGGTCCTGGTCCCACTACACAGAAATATTTTTGTCAAATCACGTCTGACACTTCGGTACTTAAATTGTCCCCTAAAACGAACACAAAATGGAAATCGCAAAACTGAGTTGCCTTGCGCAATTTTAACATGTGGCGAAATTTATACAAGAACACCCGTGTACTTAGATTAAGGTACACGTTAAATAACCCCAATGGTCAAACTCCAAACGGCGCACTTCATATTTATGTCGTAGTAATTTCACGCGAAGCCACATCGTTTTTGCTTTACATTATCTTGAACGTTTGTGTTGCGTTGTAATATATTGACGGAAGGCAGCGGACATAATTCGCGTGAAAAAACGTACTTTTGTCCCGTGAAATAACCGGGCCTTTGTTCCATTACTGTCGTGCAAGTAATTAATCGAAGAAAGTTCCGTACTTTATAGTTACCTTTGTGTTGTTACTAGAATAAAAACAAGCGTGTGCGTGTTAAACGCTTCTGTAGCGCTAAAGCGCTGTCAGCCACGTAGCTTTCCTCAGTAAACCTACAACTGTCGTATACATTGGAGAACTGAATAAGAAATGCGGATGAAAATTTGAGGACGTAGTGCACGAGGTGCTATTTGAAGTCATCGTGCAGGAATACGGGCTTTCTTTTTGTTGGGGGGTATTCAGATGAACAAGAAGTAAATACTTAATTCAGTCGCGCTACAGCAGTGCGCAGTAGGTGGAACACAAGCTGAACATGTACAAATAAAACAAGAAAACGTCATCCATTGCGAAAACGCCGACTGTTGCCGAAGGAGAGCAACCCCATTCATTGGCAGAATGCGCTTCTCTCACAAGTAATAGTAACATTCGGCGCGCTTCGTGCTTTAATTCGGGAGTGAAGAGCGCACATATTACCAGAAAGCTGCAGTCAACGCATTTTGTTTGCCGGAAATCGGGTCAAATCGCTCACAACGAAGCGCTGTTGTGTGCGTTTGTATGCGCGCCGACGACCGCCTATCCACACTGGCGCCGCGATGGTGCTGCCACCTGTAGCTCGATCTCGCGGCGAATAGAGCACGCATCTGCAACGCAGCGAGCGCCTCCGCGCCATCTAGGGATCTTTCTGAGAACTAGAGGTGGCTACGACAGCGCCATCTAGTGAACACTCCAAGAACTAGAGGTGGCTACATACTACTACATACTACAGAGGAGGGACAGACCCACACCCTACGGAGCTTCGCCCTTAAAAAAATAAAAGAAATCACGTGTACTGCGCGTCCGCTTCCTCTTTGCGCCGTTCGGTTGAACAGCAGCGCATTCATTGTTCGGGTTTTACGTCCCAAAAACCACGATATGATTATGAGAGGCGCCGTAGCGGAGGGCTCCGGAAACTTTGACCACATGGAGTTAATTAAAGCACACGAGCCTCTAGCATTTTGCCTCCATCGAAATGCGTCCTACCTTCGGGTCAGCAGTAATCTCGCTACCTTCAGGTCAGCAGTAAAGTACATAGGTCGGCAAAATAAATTGAGCTCACTCAGAGTCCCTCAAGAAATAAATTTTTCGCTTAGGACTCACTCGGACCAACGCCTCCTCTCAAGACTCACAAAAATTTTCCACAAGCGGACTTACTCGGACTCACACTCACCAAAATATAACTCAGCCGGACTCACTCGAACTCAGACTTTCGGCTCAATCTGAGTCTGAGAGACCTATGGCGACTAGCGTATGCCTTCAGTGCTGAAGCATTTGTATACGGCTGCATTTCACCTGTCGGCAAACTGTTGTTGTATGGAGCTTGCGAAGTACTATGCAGAGACATGCAAAATGCAGAATCTAAGCAAGGAAACGTCCGCACTGCTTGGCTAGCTGTGCTTGTAGTTCCGTACAGTGAGAGCTGGGGCAACACGAACACAGCTAGCACTGTAGAAGTGGAGTTCGTGCAGGCGTATCGTCTTTGCTAGAGTACTCAATGCTGACATACTTTTAGATGCGAAGCATCTTATGGCGGAGTTCAACCCGGTGGTGGTGGTGTGCGCCGTGACCACCCTTACTGCGCATGCGCAGCCTTCTCCCCACTCCCCCTCTCCTGCGCAATGCCGCGATGAGCGCCAGCGCATGCGTGCCCCTCCCTCTCTCTCCTCTCCTACGCTCCCCACCTCGCGCGCCTGTCGACCGCGTTCCCCGCTTGCCCTGTGAAAATTAACGGCCAGGCTAGAGGGAAGACACGACGCGCGTAGCGTTCCTCTTCGCGTTCCACGACGCGAGATCGGTAGCATGCCCAACGAACGCCAACGGAACGTGATCGTGCACGTGCTCCGACTTCGCATCGCCTCATGGTCCCCGGTACCTTTAGCGGGAGGTTGGATTGGATTGGAAAAACTTTTTTTTTGCATTGGAAAAACTTTGTTATAACGGGGGATGGTGTAATATTTTTTCTTTCGAACATATGAGTACAAAATAGCTTAGTACGGACAACCCCTGAAGCATCTCAACCTCATATCAACAATAAAACGCGCTTGCGTGTGTTGTGTAGGCTAGCCTTATTTTAAAAGGTATTCTGTTTTCCACGCAAAAGGGAGCTTTGTTAAGATTAAACATGCGTATGCTTCTTCAAAGAAAATTGAGCATTGTTAAGCGTGTACAATACAACAAGGGCGGTCTCGTGCACTACATGAAATATGCCAGGATATACGTAGCGCTAGCAAAGGTTCAGCTGATTATTCTTAGCTTTTCAAATTGTCTAGGATTATTAGCCTTATTCTGTTCATTCTTCGTATGCTGAACCGCTAATTGCGAGGCAACTACTTCGGGATCCGATGATATAAGCTTCTCGGCTCTTCAGTGCCGTTTAGCAGCATTTGCGCTCTCCTCCTTCATGGCGTTACCCACCTGCAAACGCCAGCCAGAGGCGCTATCAAGCGGCTGCAACGCAGTGTCAGACGGCGACTGCACAGCGAAGGCGAATAGCTGCGCGCGCGCCGGCGCCAGTGTGTCAGCCGCGGCTACGGCGCCACTCCTCCCGAACGCTCAGACCAGCAGCAGCGAGCCGCGCGTGGCGGTGGCGGAGAGCGCGTGAGATGCCGGTTCCGATGAGCCAGCTGTGTGACATCACTGATCCTCGCGGATGCGCAGCACGACTCATGAGGATACAGTGTAATGAGGATCCACGCGAAATCGGCTCCGGCTAGGCAAGTGTAGCTAACGCTACAAAAACGGACATCGGCTCTGTGGATCCGACGAATGGAAATAATAAGAATTAGGATCCCAGCAGGAACCGAACCCAAGCATTCTGCGTGGCAATAAGTTATTCTACCACAGAGCCACGCCAGGTCTATAAACTGGTTTGGAAGAATAGCCTATGCAGGCGTAATGTCGGTGCAACGTCAATTGCCTTTGTGGTGCTGGCTATCTAATTGTACAAGAAAGCAATAAACACTACATGTGTACCCCTACGATACAGGTGTCATATTATAATAACGTCTGTGGTTCCAGTGTTGGCTCCGCTTTTATATCAGTCTAATAAACATTACATTTGTATTCCTATGATTCAGCAAGCTATAGATATACTAAAGCATTTCTCAACCCCGATGGAATAGATTAAAGAAAGTTACGTGTGATATTCACATGATTGCACCATAAAGTGCACTTAGTTTCGATAATACTGGCGTATGTACTCTAACGAGGGGGCCGACATTACCTCGCACCATAAGTTACCCTTTAAACGCCAGTGGTGTCGACGTGCTTGGCAAGCCCACGATGTGCACACAGCTACTACACTTACAAAAACGCGTCGATCCACCTCGTAACGCTCGGCTCAAAGCCCTAAAATACAGCATAGACGTACTCGCTGACTGCTTCGCATGAAACCGATTCCCACAACGCATGGGATCTGCCAATTTCGGCAGGTCCCATGCATTGTGTTTATGATGTTTTGTTTTTCTTTTTTTTTTCTGTTGCGAGTATTTCCGAAATATGCTCGTAGAGGTGAAAGTTGACTGAATGGCCGCGCATGTACCACTAACTAGAGAGAGTGCATGTGGCTTTTGTCAGAGTTTTGAAGTGCATGTTCTGGGTCCGTATTTAAAATAACGTTTATACGCCAGGAATGGTTCGTAAAAGAAGATTTCAGCCAATACGGATGTCAGACATATCCATACCGAAGCCCGCCGGTCATTGTCAAAGGTCAACGGTAAGTGCGATGGCGAAGAGAATGGTCAATGACATTTACGAATTAAAAGCGTTCTACATTCGGCTACTGCAGTTTTGCACTTGCTACTGACTCGTGCAATGTAAAGATCGACGCTGGTGCGGCGAGTTTACAAAAGGCCGTTCAGGGAAGTGAGGCAAGATATGTTTGATTTTCTTTGTTTTTGTCGTGATTGCCTATAAGAGAACCTCTGTTCATCCGTATAGAGAGGTTTCTGAAAAAAAAAGAAAAAAAAAGAAAAGTAAAGTGTAAAGAAGACCAACAAGGCTAAGAGTGAACTGTAGCCTTAATTATAACGAGACAGATTGCCATGACTGAAAGGAAAGTGAAAGTGCTGTTACGATCAGCGGTGATCTAACCTCGAGGCTAAGAGAATATGCTAATGGCGCCACCTTCAGATGCAGAAAGAACGGAACGCTTAACCGGTTTCCCCACTAATCAGAGTTAAACCTAACACGCCTGTTAACGCGGCTGTCATCCTATCGCTATTATTACACCACCGTTTCACTCCTGTGAGAAACACGGTCGCGGGCTTCCAGGCCTCTCCACCGCGTTGCACTTCCCTGGAGATTCCCACAAGGCGACGTTCCTTTGCGGCGTTGAGAAGTAGCGATTAAAGTCAGTTACAAGAACGCGAGAAGGTAGAAAAAAACCTAACCAATAGGAGGTAAAAAAAAGTAGAGCTTAGAAAAGTAGTTAGGGCACAACGTGCAAAGCCCTTCCACCTATTTAACGAGGCGCGCATCCGTAAAAGAGGACGCGACGGCTCATGCTCGAAGCTCCAACATTGCCACAGGGGGGCGCTGCGAATGGGTTCTTCAAGCTCGCTGCAAGAGCTATCAAGCGAGAGAGAAAGAGGGTACGGCACCGGATCTCGTCACGGGTCGGGACAGCGGTATTTAGAAGAGGCGCTGCGTGACGCACCAAGCAGTAAGCACATAGCAGTGCCAGCAGTTCGAGAGCGTCGCGAAGCGGAGCTTCTTTCTGCTTTCTCATTCGAAAAGGAGCGGTATAACACGGACTCCAGTCTATACCGTGTGCGCAACGAGGCGCGCGTCGTACAGCGAGCGAGGGGACAGGCACCCTCGCCGTGATCCCCTTTTGCCTCCTCGTTTCCTCCGTCGGGGATATATCCGACCCAGTCCGCGTGACAGCTCGAAATTGCGCTAAAAGTTGAGAGCGTAACAGAACAACAACCGAGCCGGCACCGTCCTTTGCCGGAGGCGACGCGGTGTTCCGAATTAATCACGTCCGGGGACTCGGAACACGAGCCTCACTACTTCGCCTCTCTCCCTCCCTGACTGCCATCCTCTCAACCCTTCTACTTATTTACCCTATTCATTCAGTAAACTGGGAGCGCGGCAACAGACAAAGGACGACGAAGAACTACACAACACAAGCGCTCACCCATTTATTTACCCTATATCTCATTTTGTCGTGAAACTGCTCCGGCTTCCGTATTTAGCGTTTTGTGTTGTTTTTTTTAATTTTGTCCGTACGCTTGCTGTTCGTCTTCGAGGTTATCGACTCTTTAATTCATCCCACACGCTTTTCTTTCTCTCACTTCCTTGCATGGTCCGTGCTCATTTGTCATTCTTTCGAATTTTTTTGCTGTCCTGTCGCAGTGCAGCACAATTGTTAACGGTCTCCGTGTAGCGAGAGAAACACACCGCCGAACAGGCCTGCGTGGGCTTGGTGACGGCAGCACTTTACACTTTAGTGGAATCGATGAAGGAGCAAGTTAGCGGCTTCAATCACTGTGAGATAATCGTCAACTCTGATCCGGCTTCTCTTTTCCTTATTTCGTATATATTATTTTATTTGTTCCCGATGGCTACAATCTAACCATCGACATATGTCTCTTAACACAACCGTATGTCACACTCGTTGTATTCGTTGAACATTAGGTGGTCGAAAAAATTTTCGGCCTTCGCACTGCAGCGGCTCTCCTACAGCTGCGTGAGCTACGTAGGGAACTTTGAACCTGGCTAAGCGCCGCAAAATCGCACGTCTTAACCTTTATCATAAATTTTTCCATTCTTTGCCTTTAGCGAACTCATAGATCAGAAGAGCCCACCGCATTTTCCGCAACAGTCACTGTAACGCAGTATGCCCACCACAAGTCCATACTGTGACCTTTCACCAATCGTTTTTCCTGCGCACAGCCAAAGACTGGAATGACCTGCCCGCCGAAGTCGCCATTATCATCGACACCCAAGCATTCAAACGGCTCATCGAAACCATCCCATCATAACTACAATTATATTGTTAGCCTTTCTCTCACCCACTCCCTCATGTAATATCCCAACCGGGACCTTTGGGGTAATAAAATGAATGAATGAATGAATAAATATAACAGAATACAAATGCATCACATGCGCTACTCTATCACCCCCAAATAGCCGCAGAAAGAGATGAATGAAAGAACTTTAGGGATATTAAGTGGGGCAAATATGCACAAATGTTTATAAACGTCGCTTATTAATACGCGATTGAACCTACTGCGCGAATCCTTTCAGCTGAAGAAACTAGCAAGTTTGGACAAACGCCCCCTTACATTACAGAAATTACTTGGACCGCGGCCGGAAATGCATCTTCAGAAAATGGTGGACATCTTCCTGAAAAACTTTTTAATGGACATTGGACTGGATAAGCGCTTGTGCTGAAGAGCTATGTGTTGCTATATACGGAATCATGTGTCAGTCCATATACCGTGGGCAGAACTAGAAATGTGTGCGGGTGGATGCTTTTTTGCAATGTGAAATCCTGCAAGCGAACTGTAGATTACCACGTTATTTTAACTTGTTTCAGTGTCCTGTATATTTCTATTCGTTTGTAGTGTAGTTCATTTCTTATTTTGAGTAACCATGTGCACTTTATTTTTTTTTTTCGCCGCAGAACTTACACAAATGGGGTAGCCGAGGTAATATAAACCTCAACCTATCCACAGCAGACCAGTTAGAACAGAAACAGGAACAGAACAGAAACAGAAACTTCCTACTTTTTTGGAATGCTGCATATGCATCAATAATGCATCAGTTTAATGGTTACGCAGTGCCTGATTATGCAAAGTTCAACAATGATCCCCTTCGGCATTGCAGATAGCTAATTATTCTTCCGCTTCTTTCCCGCTAACTTGTTTCTCATCCTCTTTAAACTTGTTGTTCGTGCTCCCTGCTTTCTTTTTTATTTTGCTGCATAAAGCATTGAAAGCGACTGACGTGGTTCAAGTGAGGCTACAGCTTTCGACCCCAGTTTTCTTTAACATCTCTAAGAAGACCACCCGAAACAGTAGCGTAGCAGAGAAATTTTGGAGGGGAGGAAGGGAGGGGGAGTGTTGGAGGTTTGAACCTCCCTAACAGATTATAGTGACTCCCTAGTACACCGCAGAACATCAAGTGTCTTTGAAAAAAAAAACATGAAAGCAACAAACGGGAAAGAAATCTCACAATGGACGACAACACGGAGTTCGGGCACAGGAAAGGCAATTCATTTTCCGAGATATCATCACGGAAAAAGATGAGTTGGCGGCGGCGTATAGCAATGTGATTCTTCCCCAGGCGTAAATTAAAGCGAAATCGTCGGGTCAACCACGACGCGCCGTCGCATGACCAGATAATGTGGAGGCAACACCAGCGCAATAGAAAGCACAGAGAAAGAAAAAGTATCACTCAGGTCTGCACGATTAGGCGAGCGGGTGTCTCCCATAGCTTCTATTTTTACACCCAGCCAGTATACTATAACGGCGCCCGCTCGTTTATCTGTCTGCGTAATGTCTCAGTCATTGGGGATTTGTGTCTGTTTCTGTTTAACTTCCCACATGCGATAATAATAATTGTTGGGGGTTAACGTGCCAAAACCACGATGTGATTATGATGCGCGCCGTAGTGGAGGGCTACGGAAATTTCGACCACCTCGGGTTCTTTAACATGCGGGCCTCAAGCATTTTCACCTCCATCAAAAATGCGGCCGCCGCGACCTGGATTCGATCCCGCGACCTTCGGCCCAGCAGTCGAGCACCATAACCACTAGACCGCCGTGGCGAGTTATTCCCGCATGCGAAAAGAGGGGGTTTGTTTTGATTGTTTTGAAGTAACGCCAAACGAGCAATTGTATGCAACTTTCCAGTACTTTTTAACACGAAAGTGTTTTATGCCGAGGTCCACCAAGACTTCACTGACGCACTTCCGTCACGGATATGACGTTGTAAAACGTACATTAACAGAGAAAAAAACTGAAAGAGGGTGCGTCACTGGGAATCGAACCCACGACCTCTCGCTCCACAGCGCGCTGCGCTAAACGACTCGGCCGCAAAGCGTACGTTCTGTAGCATAGTAACGGCGAGTTATTTATATACACCATGTACCGCTGGCTCATAGCTTAGTGGCGGTACATATACACCATGTACCGCCAGTACTCATAGCTTAGTGGCACCTCAAGGCACCTCAAATATTATTACCAGCGAGGTGGCGCGAAGGGAGCAGAGGGAGCGCTTTAAAGTCGTCGCCCCGCTCGTTGCGATGCGCGCGCGCCTCCCTACAGGGCGGACGCGCTTATTTCGTGAAGGGGAGGGGAGAGGGGTGTGTACGTTTTGTGTGTTCGACGAAAAGGTTGCGTTGAAGTTACAGAGCGCACGAAGGTCATTTCGCTGGCTGCAGCGGCCGAATTTGCGAAAGGAGCACGCTGCTCAAACGCGAAAATGTAAGGACTGTAATAGAATTCTTACTTCGCGCTCGTTCTGAGTGTACTTGTGCGCTCGTTTCGTGCGTTGTCCTTTGTGTTTGACGGAGCTATAGTTGCCAAACACCAATAGACATTGTACAAGGTCTCATATATCAATGGATCAGGCACGTAGCCAGGATTTTTTTTTTTTGTGTGTGGGGGGGGGGGGGGGGCAGGGCTTAATTGCTCGAAAGAAACTCTTTCCATGGCAAAAAGAAAAAAAAGGTTGCCCGGGAATATAAAAGGCTGGACGAATTTCGGGAAGGGGGGGCTGCCCCCCCCCCCCTTTGGCCTACGTGCCTGCAATGGACAATAAACGCTCTGCTACCTCTCTGAAGACACGTTTTCATTTTCGTGTGATACCGATTCCCATGACGGAGGGATCAGCCATGTTTATTGTTCGGGTGTTACAGTTTCGGGCATTTTTCTTTATTCGCTGTCATTAGAGTGAGCGAACGACGTATAGCTGAATGACGTCACTTTGTGGTAAGACTGCTTGATTGTAACACAAATATTATCTCAAGCGCATAATTGGAACGGCAGGCTGGATATTTCGTTCTCCCTATACATGGAACGACCCAGAAAAAAAAAAAGTAAATATTCGGCAACCGCAAGATGAGGAGGGTTGTGACGAATAGCTCATCCTTGTCTCTAAAAGGGTGTCCCTGAAAAATGAAAAGTCAGAGAAAAAGATCAGTGGCTAAAAAAATGGTAAGAACCCACGACTGAGGATGTGCCGAGATTTTTAATTAAAATCCCGGTCTCCTTGAAGCCGCCGGTTCGTTTTCACAGCATTGGAGCGCGGGCTTCGCTGTCTTAAATATTCATCGTTCTAAAAAAGAAAAACTTTCTCATTTTGAAATAACAGACATTATAAAATGACAGTGCTTGAAACAAGATGACGCTCGGCTCCAAGGAGGTTATATACTATTTCTTCTTGCTCGGCTCGACGTGGTGAAAACTCTTTGGTTAAGCCGCAGATATTGATCGAGGCAGCCGGATATGAAGGAAGGCGCGACAGACCAACCTGTTGGCTGCGAAGTTGTAATTTGGACAGCCAGGGGCGTAGCCAGAAATTTTTTTCGGGGGGGGGGGGGGTTCAACCATACTTTATGTATGTTCGTGCGTGCGTTTGTATGTGTGCGTGTATATATACGCAAGCAAAACTGAAAACTTTCGGGGGGGGGGGGGGGTTCAACCCCCCCCCCCCCCCCCCCCTTGGCTACGCCCCTGTGGACAGCTTTTCCCCATATTAGCGGATAGATTCGCCCGTGCGTTTTGTGTCAGCGAAGTCTTTTCTGTATAGGCAATTCAGTTTTCGCTATCTCTTGCAGTCTCTAGAGCTTCGTTCTATGCTTTCTTTTATGAATCTAGACTTAGTGTTAAGGAAAGAACATGACTTTTAGAGGCTCCTTTTTCTTTGTTAGACACAATATTAATGACAACCTGCCGGCACTAATGCCAAGGAAAGTATAGGGGATGGTATTTGTAGTAATTGGGATATAAATGTGAAGAAAGTAAAGTGGACGAAAAGATAACTCTTCGCTGGCAGGGACCGAACCTGCGACCTTCGAATAACGCGTCCGATTCTCTACCACTGAGCTACGGCGGCAGTCATCCTCCCGTCCACTTTATGGGGTAGAAAAAAAATTCCAGGATGGAACGAGGTTCGAACCTGGGTCCTCTGCGTGGGAGCCCAGTGTTCTACCTCAGGACCATGCCGGTGCTTGAAACTGCTTTGCAAAAAGACCCTATACATGCTTCATGTCGGGAAGGAACCACATCAACATATGTACTGTAGTGTGGTAGAACAGTAAATTAACAACCAGGCGTCACACAGACACGAATTCTGTAACCGGGCGTCACACAATGCGAATTGCGCAACAAGTGGGTTGTTGAATGCTTCCAACCCATTACAAAAGCCTCTGCGATAATTCTTAATCGTCATCAGCCACAACATCAACAAAGTGCACATAATGCTTTACAGGTGTTTAGCGAGTACCACGGTTCTCCGCAGAATGACAAAAATTTGCATAGTGCCTGCTTCCTACTTCAGAAAAATTATGATGATTTATAGCGTAGTAGGTTCCTCGCAAGTGCACTTCTATTGGTTGCCAGGGAAGCCCGTAAGGCTCCCATGATCCATTTCCTCAGGCTCTCAATAAAGTTAATTCCCTATGTCTCTCTCTAGCTCTCCGTTTCTCCAGTTAACATACGTTATAAAGCGTGGTGGGACAGTTAAATAACGACCGGGCGTCACACAATATGAATTAGGTAACTAGTGGGTCGTTTAAAGCGTCCAATCCATTACAAAGGGCTCAGCCATAATTCTTCATCGTCATCAACCGTCGCATCAACAAAATGCACATAATGCCTTACAGATGGTTCCTCGCGTCTCCGCAGAATGACGAATAATGTCGTGGTGGGTGCTTCCCAACTTCCCCAAAATTATGATTTGTGGCGTAGTGGGTACGTTGCTAGTGTACTTGTATTAGTAGCCACAAGAGAGTTTATAACGGGCTCTAGAAATACCGCCCTTCCAGGTTTCGCTGTGACTGTGCTGCGCTTTCCGCGCAGGCCTGGCGTTTTTTTCTGCCTCTTGGTGCCATGTAGCACGTGATAATTTTACGAGCTGGCAGCTGGCCAATATGTTCTCATTAACCTAGTGTTAAGTTGCTTAGTGCTAAGACGTTGAGTGTGCGGGCAAGAGAAACAAATATATCGTGGAAAGCGTATTATAGGACTTCTACAGGTAATTCTTTATCTTAACGTTCTGCGTGGAAACGACTATAGCATCTGTTCTAAAAAGACAGGGCGTGCAAACACGGACACAAGAAAGAAGTCAGGACACCACAAACGCCGACTAACAACTGAAGAGACGCACAACGGCTGAAAAGAAAGAAGGCACGAAAACTTATCTGCGCATGCCCATCCAACAGGCGAACCTATCAATCCGGCACGCGTGGCGGTCTACGTGGAAGATAACTGTTATCTTCCACGTAGACCGCCACGCGTGCCGGATTGATAGGTTCGCCTCAAATGCCTTAACAGTTATCTTCCACGTAGACCGCCACGCGTGCCGGATTGATAGGTTCGCCTGTTGGATGGGCATGCGCAGATAATTTTTCGTGCCTTCTTTCTTTTCAGCCGTTGTGCGTCTCTTCAGTTGTTAGTCGGCGTTTGTGGTGTCCTGACTTCTTTCTTGTGTCCGTGTTTGCACGCCCTGTCTTTTTAGAATGAATACTTACCAACTAGCTCAGCTCTCTGTTATTTTATAGCATCTGCCTGGATGTGCTGCATTGACAGGGCAGCGACGACGGTGGTGGCTGTACGATGACGCATGTTTTGCTAGTGGCGACAAAAGTGATAAGCGCTGCGTCTGCTTATCGGTGTCGTGAGCCGCGGCGAGAGAAGCATACCGTGTGTACGCGGAACTTTAAGGAGCACTGCAATCACGATGCGCAGAGGCGCGCAAGCGGGCATGTCAAGTGGCATTCTGTATTTCGCAGGCGTCTTTAGTAAGCAAAAAAAAAAAAACATTAAGACAGAATAGATAGAAAGTTGGAAACTGTCTAATCGGACGTTTTGCAAACTAATCTACAGCTGGCTCATTGAAATTTTTCGTCCAGTTTCGTTACTTCAAAAGTTGGTTAATAAAACATGCTTAATTAGGCAATTAAGAAAAACAGAAAAAATGGTGTGACGTACTTCATGCAATAGTGAGCAAGATGCATTTGGTTGCGTCGTCATAGAACGCGTCGGCATATTTTTAAACTCTGGCTAGAGACAGCTGGGGCTCCCTGGTGTAAACTGCTACTCGTTGCCAGTTCCGCGTGAAAGTGATTCCCACAATGCGTGGGATTTGCCGCATTTTTCTGGTTGACATCTCTCTCTTTCTCCCAATAGTTCCGCACTGAAACAGAAGCAACGTTAGGCGTCAGACACCTAATGCGTTTGTTATGTCGAAAGTCATGGAGTTCACGCACTGCAGTGCGCGAACGAGACAGTACGCTGACTGTACCTTGGACTTAATTAAACAAACTGCCTACATCCCTTGAAGTTGTTCACACGGAGACCGAAAAGCGCGTTCAATGTCCTAAGGAAGCTCGTTTACGCAAAATGAAACCATATGGCACAAGTACTCTTCGCGCTGCTGGGAGCAATGTTGCGCAATGCTGCCACCGACTACAGTGTCCAGGAAAAAAATACGAGCAACAGTTTTCATCATGAACGTACGAAATTACACCGCACTGTCGTCGCAGCTTTACGCTAAGCTTAAGCCCGAGGAAAACGGGGGCCCAGAGCAGCGATTTATTATCCGCTCTAGGTATTTTCGTCCCAGGCAGCCTTAATTAGGTCCCGGCAATATCGGGGCTTTTTAGACGTCGAGCACGCTCGTGTAGCCAGAGCGCTCTCGCATCCTTGGCAGCGAATCTGACACCATCTGCGGCGCTGCAGATAGGGCGAAGAATTGCGCGACGCTGGATGCCTTCGCGCCCGGGTTTTGGGCCGTCGCGCGCTAGACCAAACCAGCCGGAACGCTTACGTCGGCAAATGCCACGAACACGTATCACTTATAACTGCGAAGGATGGACGGAGTCTTGGCTCCGCGTTTTATTCTATCGTTTTACCAAATCAGTAACAGCCCAACCTTGGACGATCACGCTCCTGCAGCACGTGCGTGTTTTATTTGAGAGGGCTGGCGTGCAATAGTGTCAATAGTGACAGCGCCAATTTGTGGCCCTTCATATGCGCCGTCCGTTAGTTGGGTACAATAGAAGACAGGCTGCACTGATTAAAAAAAAAAAACATTCTTAGTGTTTTATAACAATCTTTATAAGCTTTCTCTTCTTAATATTCACTCTACTTAATATTTATTAGCCTTGAAAGGGAGTTCTTTGGCCACTGAAAGGGGTGGCTATTCCAAAATTGTAGCTAAAAAAAAAACAAGATAAAGTATCATAAAATTGAAAAACGCTGTCGAAACGAGTCTGTGCTCAACGATCTAATAAATCATATAGAAACAGTCTGGTGAAGCACGAAGGAAAACGGAGAAGTAAAAGATTAGATGTGCACAACAATGTATGAGCCAGGTACTTGGCAAACAAAACCAACAAGACTTAGCTATGTCCTTCTCATGTTCCTGCCAATCTTATGTTTTCTCGCACAGACCTTGTCTGTCAGGGGTTGGCACACTGGGCCTGTGCCCCCCCCCCCTAATTCTTTTTCTATCATCGGATGCAGAACACAAAATGACACTCGACCACACTCCAAGATGGATCAAGGGCGTGCCCCCCCCCCCCCCCCCCCCACCTCGAAAAAAATTTCTGCCTACGCCACTGGAGCTAGGTGATTGCAATATGTCCCAAAATAAAGTAGCACTGAAGACCTGTCAAACAGTCGTATGCTATGCTTCACATTTTTCCATTGCTTTTTTATGTTCACACTTATCGCACCGCACAACACACACTTCGCTCTGAGAGGAGAGTTCTAGAATGCTCGAAAAACAAAGGAAACATTACGAAGGCACTTTAACATGAAGAGAACAGCTGTAGACAGAGTATGTATTCACACACGACATCTTCGTTCCACATGCCAGCTGCTCGAACCTACTTTCCCGTCAAAGCTCTTTTTCACACTCACAGTGGATGTGTTAGCTAGCTATCATGTTGTGCCCATGTATGCATGGTGACACTGTTAGGCTGCCTGTATGTGGCAGCAGCTAATTCTGATATTCAAGTAAGGCCAAATCACGAGCCGCGCCCACCTATGTGCAGTCGGCGTCGGAAGTTGGTAGACCACCTGGTCTGAGGAAACAATTTTCAAGCTATGTGCGACTGTATTCGGTGGAAGTAAATAGTACACGTTGTTAGCGCGTTTTAGAACAAGCCGGAAATCTAAATTGAAGGCTGCCTGCCGAAGCAGCGGGAGTATAAGATTGTTTCTTGGGTCTCGCTGTCCATAAACTTTCGACGCTGAAGTTACAAAAGAAGAAAAGCATTAAGGTAGTGCCTCACGTAGCCAGACTACTAGTCAACTCGCTACAGACGTTAAGTAAGGGTTAATTGATGCATCGTTGGCGTGTTTAACAAAGCTCTATAACCTTCCAGATACTCGACGCGCACGACGTGCAAGTTCGTCCGTGCCTGGCCGTGTACTGCACGAAACTGTTCAGCGCGGCCAAACACGTAGACGAAAGGAAGGCACGCTTCGTTCTATCGACGCGGCCACAAGGAAACAGCACAAACAGACGCGCAAGTATGACGAGCCCGGTCTCCCGTTTCCCGTCGCAGCCTCCGTAATTCCTCCACCGGCAAAGACACGGCGCGTTGGCGGCACCGGCCGCTTCTGCTGAGGAGCGTGGTTTCTGGAGCGAGGCGGTTGACGTCGTGGTGATACGAGCGCGCGCGCGGGGCGGCGCAGTGCTCCACGTGGCGTCTAATTAATATTTTGCGTACCGAGGCGTTCTCGTTAGCGGCGCCGAGCAAGATTGCAATTATGCGATCAACGCCACGGCGCCTCTTCAGCAGGTCATCTCTTTTCCCAGAGCGCTCTCCTTCAGTAGCTCTACGGCCGTCGGCGTAGGCACGCTCGGGTGACGCGCCACGGTGGAAATTGGAATCACCTCCGCTATTGGTGGCACCAGCACAGGTATAGACGGTAGACATCTTTAGCTTCTTAAGCCACCTCCGACATGTTTTCTTGCCACACAAGCTGACAAAAGCCAGAGAAGTCGTAAGATAAAATTGTGAGTGAAGGTTTTCTTTGCTGCATCAAGGCCCATGATGGTCGCTATAACAGGGACAAGAGCGGTGTTCATGCCGGAAGTGGTTGAGGGCAACTTCAGCGGCTTCACATAACTCGTATAAGCAAAAAATTGTGGTGGAGCGTGTGGAGTCATTAGTGCTGCTAGAGGAAAACACGGACGCAGTAGACGCCGTAGTGTAGCGAACACATGCGTATTTATTAGCCGAGAACACACAACGAGCACACACGCAAACACACACATACACACGCACGCACACACACGCGCGCACATGCACGCTCGCGCGCACACACACACACACACAACGTATTACTGCCCCGCCACGGTGGTCTAGTGGTTATGGCGCTCGACTGCTGACCCGAAGGTCGCGGGATCGAATCCCGGCTGCGGCGACTGCATTTTCGATGAAGGCGGAAATGTTTGAGGCCCGTGTGCTTAGATTTAGGTGCACGTTAAAGAACCCCAGGTGGTCGAAATTTCCGGAGCCCTTCACTACGGCGTCTCTCATAATCATATCTTGGTTTTGGGACGTTAAACCCTAGATATTACTAGATATTATTATTACAACGTATTACTAATGCGGCGTCGCCGACGTTCGACCCACCGCGGGTGTCCGCTGGAACGAGCTGCAAAAACATCCCCCGGACCTCCCCGGGAGAGACAACCGTAGACGAGCAGCATCAAGCCCCAAAGAGGGTGAGGGCGGTTCCTCATGCCCCCCCCCCCCCCTGCGTAGCCTCACCGCCAGGGCGGCGCCTCCGCGGGAACACAGCGCCATCCCTCGCACGGTGGTGACTACGCTAACTACTCCGACATACGTCTGCCCCGCGGTAAAGCCGCCTCCTAAGTGCGCGCGTGCGCCATGAGGCGAAACAACTTTACAGAGGGTGCGAGCACCCCACAAACGGTGGAGTAGCCGCCTTGTGAATGTTGTAAGAAAAGCTCACTTAGAGCATCCGATTGTGGAGGTCATCTAGTTATCTATCTCTAGTTTATTTCGCAGGAAACAAAACAGCGAATAGTTTTACTTGTGTTTCAGCGGTCACGCTTCCATGTCAATCTCTAATGCAAAAAAAGAAAGAAAGAAAGAAATCAGTGAGATTGAGGAACACGTGATCCGGAAGGCAAAACAGATTGGCGAATAAAACACCGAAGGCGTATAAACAAAAAAATAAATATGAAAAGAAAAGTTGTGAAGAATATATATATATAGACGCCGCCCAGCAAGCGCCTCCTCTCGCAACGAGCACATGTCCCGGTGTCCCCCGTATACGCGATCCACCTATCTTCACTGGCGCCGATAGCACCGACGTGGAGGACTGGCTCGCAATTTACGAGCGCGTCAGCATCCCCAACAAATGGGACGAGGAAGGCAAGTTAAGCAACTTGGTATTCTACCTCGCGGGCGTAGCAAGCTTGTGGTACAACAACCACGCGTCCGATTTTGCGACTTGGTCCGATTTCAAGACCGCCGTCATCAGCGTTTTTGGCCGCCCAGCAGTTCGTAAGCTGCAAGCCGAACAGCGCTTACGTGAACGCTCTCAGCAGGCCGGTGAATCGTTCACAAGTTATATCGAAGACGTCTTAGACTTGTGTAAGAAGGCCAACGGAACCATGTCTGAGTCTGACAAGATCCGGAACGTGATGAAAGGCATTGACGACGATGCCTTCACCATGCTGCTCGCCAAAAACCCTGGCACAGTGGCCGAGGTCATAACGCTATGCCAGAGCTACGAGGAGCTCCGCCGGCAGCGTTCGATGACCCGTCGCTCCCCATCACGCGACGCAGAGCTTGCTGGCTTGGCGGCAATATCTGACCAGGCCGCGTTGCTGGCAGAAGTCAAGTCGTTCGTGCGCGAGGAAATTGCACGCCAGGTCTCTCTCCTCGCCTTTGCCCACCCGCCGCACGTTCAACAGTCGTCGACCACCCTTCTTCCTCCTCTCCGCCGAGCAATTGAACAGGAAATTGCGGAGGTCATGCCTGAGTACCACCCGCAACCTCCGGCTCCTGCGCCCCAGAGTTACGCTCAAGTTGTCGCCAGGACGCCCCAAGTAATTCCTGCGGCTGCCCCAATGAGTTACGCCGAAGCCGCCGCTAGACCTCCGTTCTTTGAGGCGGGTGTGCCGGCTACATATGCTGACGCCATCCCTCGGCCCCGACTGCAGCCCGCCATGCAGTCATTTCAGCAGCCGACCAGTCAATCGCGTCCTGCGACATGGGCGGGACCTACCCCGACGAACCGATGGCGCACCCCCGACAACCGGCCCATCTGCTTTGCTTGCGGTTACGCCGGTCACGTGGCACGTTATTGTCAACGCGTGCAGCCGCCTCGAGTCGCGTCACCTGTCACCAGCCAGTCAAGCCGCGCATTCTACGACCCACCTCCACCTATGTCGCCGACGTCACGCCCACCACCAGCTACTCGCCGCTCTCCGTCTCCACGACGTCGATCACTGTCACCCATGCGGCCACGTTCGGTCGCACGAGAGCAGGAAAACTAGTCGTCGCAGTCCAGGAGGCAAGGGCTGCGACGCTATCGAACTGTGAAAGCCCTCAGCGAAGTCCATCGAATGTAATCGACGTGCTTGTGGACGGTGTTCGCGCATCGGCCCTTATCGATACTGGAGCCGCTGTATCCGTTATGGACGCAAAACTTTGCCGCTTACTTCGAAAAGTGATGACGCCACTTTCTGGGATGTCCCTCCGTACCGCGAGCTCCCAGAGTATCCATCCTACAGCAGTATGCACTGCTCGCGTCGTCATTCAGGACGTTCTGTACGACGTCGAGTTCATCGTAATTGCGGCATGCTCTCACGACGTCATCCTGGGATGGGATTTCCTCTCCCGCCACGACGCCGTAATTCGTTGCGCACTCTCACCATTCTCACATTTGACGCCGACAGACAGTCCATCGGCAGTGAGCAAGATCCTCGTCAAAGACGATACGAAAGTGCCTCCAAACTCGTCAACGGCTGTGTCGGTCTACTGCGCCGGTCTCGCCGACACCATTGCACTCCTTTCGCCGTCTGCCCGCGTCTGCACTAGGAAAGGGTTGCTGGTACCTTTCGCGACCGTGCGAGTCACTCAGGGCAGCACCGCTATTTTTGTTACCAACCCATCCCCGTGCATTGTTACGTTGGTTCGAGGGGAATGTCTCGGCAAAGTGGAACCCGTTGAAGACGCACAAGTTCTGGACGCACCCGATGACTCGCACTGTACCAGTTCCCGCACCATCAGTGCTGTTTCCACGTCTGATTCGTCACCTACTGATGTATTTGGTCCCTCAATTGCTGACAACCTTACGTCGGTCCAGCGTTCGCAGCTTCTGTGTTTGTTGGATGAATTTCGTCATTCTTTCGATGTCGGGCAACCATCCCTCGGCCGCACGTCCGCTGTTACGCATCGCATCGACACTGGCGCCCAACCACCACTGCGGCAACGTCCATATCGCGTGTCTCCCACAGAACGCCGGGTAATTAACGAGCAAGTGGACGATATGCTTCGACGCGATGTAATTCGGCCCTCCGACAGCCCATGGGCGTCTCCTGTTGTTCTCGTTGCGAAGAAGGACGGTTCTGTGCGGTTCTGTGTGGACTACCGACGGCTCAACAAGGTCACCCGCAAGGATGTTTATCCACTGCCGCGAATCGACGACGCGATTGACAGCCTCCAAGGAGCAGAATTCTTTTCATCTCTCGATTTGCGCTCGGGGTACTGGCAAGTACCCATGGCTGATGACGCTCGACCAAAGACAGCCTTTGTCACGCCCGACGGCTTGTACGAGTTCAACGTCATGCCGTTCGGTCTGTGTAATGCGCCCGCGACCTTCGAGCGCATGATGGACACCGTTCTGCGCAACTTGAAATGGCACACGTGCCTGTGTTACCTGGACGACGTCGTCGTCTTCGCTCCGGACTTCTCCACGCACCTCCAACGTCTGCGGCATGTCTTGACCCGTTTGAGCAACGCCGGCCTCCAACTGAATCTGAAGAAGTGCCGATTTGCGGCACGGCAGCTGACAATCCTCGGCTACGTCGTGTCCAAAGACGGAATCCTTCCCGATCCGGCCAAGCTTCGGGCCGTGGCCGAATTTCCCAAACCTACATCCGTCAAAGAACTGCGCAGTTTCGTCGGACTGTGTTCATACTTTCGACGCTTCATACGAAACTTTGCCGCCATCATATCGCCGCTGACGAAGCTCCTTGGAAGTAACGGACCCCTAAATTCGTGGTCGTCCGAGTGTGACGACGCGTTCGCAAAGCTCCGTCGTTTGTTGACGTCTCCTCCCATACTACGCCACTACGACCCTACGGCCCCAACGGAGGTACACACGGACGCCAGCGGTGTAGGCCTCGGCGCTGTCCTTGCGCAACGCAAACCAGGGTTCCCCGAATATGTCGTGGCATACGCAAGCCGTACGCTTACCAGAGCCGAGACCAATTAGTCACGGAAAAAGAGTGCCTGGCGATCATATGGGCCCTTACAAAGTTTCGACCTTATTTGTATGGTCGCCCATTTGATGTCGTCACCGACCATCATGCACTATGCTGGCTGTCGTCATTGAAGGATCCCTCAGGCCGTCTCGCCCGCTGGGCACTTCGCCTGCAGGACTACGACATCCGCGTGCTGTACCGCAACGGACGCCAGCATGCTGACGCCGACGCCCTCTCGCGCTCTCCCTTGCCTGACGACAGTGCCCCCTGCTCAGTATCTCACATAGCTGTTGCTTCGATCAGCGTTCACACTATCGCTACCGAACAGCGCAAGGATAAATGGATCACCTCGCTGATCGACTTGCTCACTGATCCGACGGCAACACCATCCAGTCGCGCGTTGCGTCGTCAAGCCCACCGTTTCGCCGTTCGTGACGACCTCCTGCACCGACGCAATTACAACGCCGACGGCCGCCAGTGGCTACTAGTGATACCCCGCAGTCTGCGTTCTGAAATATGCGAGGCCTTCCACTCTGACCCGCAATGCGCGCACTCTGGGGTATCCAAAACTTACCACCGCATTCGACAACGATACTTCTGGCGTGGGATGTACCGCTACGTGCAGAAGTTCGTTCGCTCCTGCCTCGATTGCCAACGCCGAAAACCTGCAACGCACGTGTCGCCAGCAGGTCTACAGCCATTACCTTGGTTAATTTTCCCTGCTGCGGTAGGGTAGAAGGCAGAAGTGGCTGGGTGGGAAACTCTCCCGCGGTGCTATCTCACGCAGAGAACAACAAGCCAAAAAGGGGTCTCCGAATTCCGACGTCCTTTTTCTGGGAAATCCGTCGACAGCGACCTGCTCGCTCGCTCGGCATAGGCTCCTCCAGGAAGAACTGGCGTTCCTGCCTCCGTCTAAGCGCCGGTACGGGGGGAGAAGACAGCATTCCGGTAGACAGCTGTACGCTCAATGGCGTCTGCCTCGATGAATTTTCAGGCCAAACATAACAGGACCACTTCCTCTGACTTCGGCTGGTAACCGCTGGGCCATCGTCGCTGTTGACCATCTAACGCGATACGCCGAAACCGCCGCCCTCCCAGCGGCTACTGCGCGCGATGTTGCCTCCTTCCTACTACGCCGATTCATCCTGCGTCACGGTCCACCCCAAGAGCTTCTCAGCGATCGAGGCCGTGTCTTCTTATCGGAAGTCGTGGAAGCCATTCTGAAAGAGTGCCATGCTGTTCACTGCAAAACTACTGCTTACCACCCGCAGACGAATGGCCTAACCGAACGCTTTAACCGAACGCTCGGCGACATGCTGTCAATGTACGTTGTCGCCGATCACACCAATTGGGATGCCATTCTGCCCTTCGTCACCTACGCCTATAACACCGCCCCTCAGAGCACTACTGGTTTTTCACCGTTCTTCTTACTGTACGGAAGGCACCCGTCGCACACCATCGACACGATACTTCCATACAAGCCGGATCCATCTGAGTGTGCGCCTATTTCTGACACAGCCAGGCTCGCTGAAGAGTGTCGCGAGCTTGCCAAGACATTTACGACGCAGGAACAAGAGCTGCAGAAGAGCATTCGCGATGGCACGACTACTTCTGAACCCACGTTCCTCCCTGGAGCGCTCGTATGGCTCTCGGTCCCTACCACTGCAAGTGGCCTTTCTTCAAAACTACTGCCGAAATACGAAGGCCCATACCGGGTCGTCGAGCGCACATCCCCGGTCAACTACTTGATCGAACCCATCGAACCAGCTTCGGACATGCGCCGTCGAGGGCGCGACATTGTCAACGTGGAGCGCCTCAAGGCCTACTATGACCCACTCATAGTGACGAGTTGTTAGGTCGCCGGACGGCTCCCTTTTCGTACCCGGGGTAATTGTAGAGAAGCCTTGGGACATGGTAATGGGTTACCCTCTCCAGCGCCTTCTAGTGGGTCGTCCTCTTTGGTTGCTTGAAGAAGAAGGCCGCTCGCGCAGGGAGTTCGTGCCTTGCCGTGACTGTCGCCATTACTCATTGTCGTTGAGTGCTGTCTATTAAACACCTTAACAATATATATATATATATCAAGGAGGTTCTATAGAACCTCTGGAGTGGCAGTCCCGGCCGCCGCCAACGGGAGCAAGTGAAGCCGCCGGCGGCCATGTAGCTAGAGGAAAAACACGGCGCGACCGCCATAGACGGCAATGGGATACGCGCGGCGCGCGCGTTGGTTTGCAGTCCCACAATAAAAAAATGAGATGGAAACTGCTTTAAACCCACGAACAGTTGCCTCTTCTCGTTTATGAAACAAATTATGTCATACAACCATTGTCAGCTGCAGACTTTCAGAATAATCTGTTGTCGAAGGGGTGCTTCGTATATCGAGCGCGCTGGCGCACTGTAATTTCATATGTGTTACTAGGAACTGGGTTTTTGTGTTGTAACGGCGTCAGTGTTCAAGGGGTAATCACAAGCTAACGTGGAACGCACTTATTCTCTTTACATAAGCACACATCCATCACGCGAACATTGGCCAGAAGGAGGATTCGCCAGCATTAACCTACGTGGGCGACGTGTGCCATCACGGCAAGCGCAGCGCGCACAGCCTCGAAACGAGGTAGCTCTCGCCCTCTCAGACTATATATAGACGCATAAAAAAGTAAAGCAGCCGCGTCCTTCGGTGTTTCGGTTCCGGTTTGGTCGGATTTCAAAAGAGTTACATCTTGCTTTTGCCGCAATTTCTTTTTTTCGTAACTATTTGTGTTGAAGCTACGTCAAGGGTGTAGAAACTAACAGGCTTTTGTAGATGCGCTGGGAAAGCAGGAAAAATTGTAGGTACAAATTGTAGGTGCCAGGCCGTCTGCCCCGTTCTGTCGAAGCAGCATTCTGCGAAGTGAATAGAGCAGAGGTGGTTGGTTGGTTGGTTGTTCCTTGGCAACCTGGCGCAACCCACCGCGGGGGATCGGCCATGAAACGTACGGGCGGCACCTTATTTTAGAGATAAAATTGTTTTACATGGAGCAGGGGTGGTCAGAGCTGGTCGAGCTGGTAACCGTCCTTAGCTCTCTAACCACTTCTTCGACCGGCACGTTCCCAGGTAGAACGCTGCGCGCAGTCTTTTGGAAACATGTAACACGGATAATCACGTCATGGAATGTTGCGTTTGCCAATTCCTCGATAAACATCCATCAAATTCGATATCCATGCACCGGATAAATATGCATGCACGCCGTCAGTCTTGACTTGCAAGAAAACACCAGAAAGCTCGGAATTCTAAGGGCGTTCTGACTTCCTACTCGTGCCAATATTGCTCGGTACGTCCAGCTAGACTGCACCCACTTCGTGTATACACTTAAAAATCACGTACAACGTCGTGTCAGCGAACATTTAAAGCGTAAAATTTTCGTCGCTACAACTGCACGCATGTATTACATGTATGCGCACCTTTCAAATTGTTTCTAGTTTAACAGCATGCACGAAAAACAGACAATCGTCAGCGAACTTAGTGAGGACACTTACACGTGAAAAGTGATCCCAGGCATCTTCTTATTGCGATTTGTGCAGCCATAAGCGACGCACGAAGTCGCCATGGCCTCGTAAAATGTTTAACTGCTTTACAAAAGCATGCCACCGTCCCCAAAGACAACTGCGACGGCGGGGCAACGGAGCGCACTCCGTCGTCTGCTTCCGAGTTTTTCCTTTTGCAATATGGCGGCGACCGGCTTCACTTACGGGGGCGCCACCTCCACTCCAGAAGAAATAGTATATAACCTCCTTGATATATATATATATATATATATATATATATATAGCCTAAATTCTGGCGCAAGTGACTCCTATAGTCGCCATGGTGACTTCCTTAAGAAATACGACCCGTTTTAAGTGCATGTTTGTGTTGAAGTGCCTGTAGCATATTTTTTCCTTGAGCGCTGTTTACTGCGCCAACTCATTCGTAAGCAGCTCATTTACGATAAAAAAAGGCTTCTTTGGTGCAGGGTACGTGTTTAGCGGAGGAAAATTCAGAATAAACTAAAGCTTCGTGAATATCATTACCTGCGCAAGAAATATAGAGAGCCCTGGCTGCTGCTCCGAAAACAAAGGAGCAGAAAGCAAGCCCGCTTCACTTAGGCCTATCTTCTCTTTGAGAACACGCGCGCACAGCAGAAAATAATAAAAAGAATTAACAAGCAAGCAAGAGAATGTACTAGCCAGCCCTCGTGGTTTCTCATATAACTACTTTTCTGCGTCAATTGTGCCAATTTCCTTTGATTTGAGTGCACGCAAGTTCCAACCAGTTGCGCTACTGTGAGACGGGGTACCTCAAATATCACGCAGGGTACCTCAAATATACAGGGTACCTCAAATATCACGCAGCACGATTAAAAAAAGAAGAGGAACGTCGTTACGCGAAGCACACCTAGTGCATATTGTTCCCAGTATACTGTAGTATCCTCTGCTAATTTTTTCGTTAATGAGGTTTAGTTAATTATTCTTAATTATGTTTTTAACTCGACATATACTCATGTAATCATTAAAATGTCAATGTTTTTTCTTTTGTTGTTGTTGTTTTGTTGTTTGGGAGTTGCACGTCAGTAGTCAATGTAAATATCAATATATAGTAGCTTATTTATTGAATAGCCGAGAAGTTTTCAAAAAAGGTGGCGGCATACATTGAGATACTGGCGTAGTCTCATCGTCACGCCAGAAAGTTCCGCAGCATCAGCATGGCGCAAACTAATAGTTCAGTAAAATAACAAATTTTGTTTCGAAGTAAGCATGTTTATTATGGAAAGACCAGGTAGGTTCAGCCTGTGGCGCCATCATCATTTTCGAAGTATTTGGTGCCGCATACCTAAAAAAAGGACTCATGTTCAACACAATTAATCATACAGGTGAAGCCTTGAAATACTCGTTAAATAACACAAATTCACTTAGCGTCAGAATTTCTAGATTTCGTACGCCGCCTGAGAGAGAGAATTAAACTTTATTGAGGGACCAGGCGCGTGCTACGTCAAAACCAAGAGTGCATTGGAGTTTAAAAAGACAGCTGTTAAATATAATTAACGTTACTAGGCGACGCAGTGCCCGACTTAATTTTCAACTGATAAGTGATTCCTTCCGATTCTATAGCTTACTGGCGAACGGCTTGGATGTTTCTATTATACTGCGCGACGGCACGAATGAGGCAGGCATGGCACAGACACTAATGAGCAACAAGCATCGCGAAGGAGTGCCAGCTTTAGCTGTCACTTGTTTTCCTTTACCGCGGCTCCAAGTGCAGGAACAGAAACAAGAGAGAGAGAGAGAGAGAAAGAAGGAATCAAGCGGATTAACCGTACCTTTCATTGCGAGCTTTCCGCGACTCTAGATTTGCTCTTCAGTGACACAATGTCGAGTGCATACTTCGCCAGCAATCAGGGATTAGTAATCAGAGAGAGCATGCCAGGCCATGTATTCGCAGGACGCGCTATCAGCGAGTGCTGCATATGGCGCGGGTAAAGAGTAACAGTGATAAGATAAGAGAAACTGCTCGTGACAGCCGCTGGTTGCCTTTGGCGAACGGGGGACGGAAAATTGGGAGGGAGGCCAGGAGCAGGAACACTTTTTCTCTTTTCACTGTAACGTGGGTTTCCTAGCATGTGTGCCCTTTCTTCTTTTTTTTTATCTCTCCCATTCGCTTTCCCGCTAGGCGTGGTCTATCCGCTTTGCGTCCGAGCTTTGATTCGGACTCCTTTTTCCGCGTCATTAGGGAGCCTTCTTGGTTGGGGGGGAGGGGGCTTTCCCTTGTTGCACTTTCTGGGAAAGACATTCGTCGGTAAAGGCCCAGCTGGGAAGTCATTTGCCGAAAGCCAGGAGATTTGCTTCTCTTCTCTCCTTCATTCCTTTCTCGCTTCCAGCCACAGAGGTGAGTCGCACTGGAAGAACCATGCAGTGGTATACAGCGAAGGGTTTCAGTGTCTATATTCGCAAAATTGAATGTGTGGCAGCGTCAGCTACAATATAACATGTTAGCGACAGTACAATAGCAACCGCAGACGTATTACGATTGAGAGAGCGCAGCTGCGGCTAAGGAAAAAAGAAGGGTGGTGAAGCAATATTGGTGACCGTTGGCTTCTTAATGGATAGAACACTAGTTTATGATAAATTATTGGTGGCGTAGTGCAAAGCTGGCATAGAGCCAGAACCTGTGGAACTTCACGTGTAGAAAACAGCTAACGATAACCGCTTAACACTCCTGCTCCGCCATTTCTGCTCTTTCTGTCTTAAGTTCTATTGCCCTTTTCACGCCCTTATTCCATTTTCCTTAGTGCAGGGTAACAAACCAGACGCGCATCTCGTCACCCGCCCTGGCTTACCGTGCTCCTCTCTCTCTACACTATGTTTCTTTGATGCTGTAATATTATGTGAATTCTTACGTGGCTACCATGATGTTCGCACGTATATAATGACACGTTCCACGCCCAAAGGGAACGAAGAAGTCCGTGACTCAATACTATGTGCCTGTCTTCTATTTCATTGCTCCTTCTCGGGAGTGAAAACTTATTTCTCAGCTGTACTGACAACTCGACATGGTTATCTACGTTCACTCTTACACAGCATCCACGTGCCTCTATTTCCTTTGCCACTGATGCGACAGTACAAAGACAGCGAGCGCAACGTGAACGTCAAGAAAAAATGAAAAGCACCACCTCCTTGGCAATGGCGGGCATTTGTGGTGCGGTTCTGACCGAAGGCCACATCTTCTCACCAGATGTTCTTCATCCTCAGAACACCAAGCACACATATTTTTGTGGGATCATGAGTTTTTTGCGCAATGTGCGATGTTCCCGAGAGTCGCTAGAACCTGGTGTTGGATGGAATCCAGTTCGAAAATTTCCTGCTTTTTTCTTTCTTTTTCGCCATGATCGTCAAAAAAAAAAAAACCAACGACAAGTATATTACTCTCCCAGCGTTTTGTTGGCCTAAGACGCCAGTGGCATTACAAAAAAAAAGAAAGAATTGAAAACCTTTTCTTCAAAGCAAGAACTGGTGTAGTGCACCCGGAGGCGGCAGTCTGTAAACAAATAAAATCGAAAGCATGTTTTGCTATCGTTCGCGATAGGGCTTCACTTTCCTCTTCGTTTGTTCTTCTCTCCGAACGTGACTCTCTCTAAAGAAAAGGCCCTGTGGTGAGACTCCCTCTAAAGTGACGCCTAACACCCGCAAAACTTCGACAAAACGAGAACCCGAGGAGGAAAGAAACCCCAGAGTTTTCTTTTTTCTTCGACACATTCTCTTTTCAAAACCACAGTCGCCTATAGAAAACGGAAACGCCGACGTCTTCTCTCCTGCCTGCGCGAACATCCTTTCTTAGCGCGATAACCCTCGCCAAAGGCCCAAGATCACGCCAGCAAGAAAAACAACATATATGCGTATACAAATAGATACTGAGAGAACGCTACGGTAACCTCCAAATTGTCGCTATTTTCATCCCTAGAAGGAGAAAGAATGAGCTTAGTAAAAGAGTAAATATATACAAGGCTAAGTCTTTCAAAATCTTGCCTCCGGTAGCGAGAACGAAGTAAACGTCTACGTACGGACAATGCGTAGAAGCGAGAATGACGAGACGAGAACAGAAATCTGAAGCCCGTTCGCTCCCGTGTGAAATAATCTTTAATGAAATTCCTGCTCTTGCTCTGCCGTCGGCTCGGATTGTTCGGTGCACAGGTAAGCAGACCGCGTAAGAGATATTCGGCCTCTCTTGTTTCCCGATGGCGACATGGAGGAGTGCACACTGAAGTGTTGGAGACACGCTGATGAGATAAGGCCACTCCGAGAAACGACGGAGAATCAAAAAGATACGAGGCGGCGTAGACTTACTGCGTCGCCCTGTGTGAAGACTCGTATTTTTCTTTTAATTAAAAAGGATATTACGACCGTCATGAAGAAAGACCCGTACATTGTGCGTGTTTTCTCATTACTTATTTACTTGGATTTTATTGAGATCATAGTTGCGTCTATGAGAGAGAGAGAGAGAGTGAGACAGAGAGAGAAAGCCGTGGCTTAAGACAACAGAGTATTTCTGCGCTGTCATACGTTTGTGCGTGCTGGTATTACTTCTGTTTGAAGGTGAAAGCCTTATGTGTCTCACGAGTCAGGAAGTTTATCGAGATTTGGCGAGACCAGACGATACATCGCGAGACCGGCGTCGGACTCAACACGAATGATGCAAAAAAAAGAAAAAAAAAGCTAAGTAATAAATGTTAGTCAAAAGTGACGTGATACTCAAGTGCATGTGTGCGTGCAGGCGGCGTACCAACACACATGACATCAATGTAACGTGATGCCATTAATGACGCCACCCTGTGACGTCATCATGACGTCACAGATTGGCAGAATTTGTGACGTCGTCGCCACGTCATAATGACGTCAATGCATGATATCACCCCTTGGTCAAAGGCGAGTATAGAGGTGGTTGCTCGAATTATACTGAGGTTCGTATTAAACAGTGTTTTCAGGCCGATTTCCTTGTGACTCAGAACATGCGCAGAACTGTTAATTCGCCTTCCCATGTACCTGTTTCGCTCACTACGACGGGGTATTGCTTGAGTAGCGGATATCTTCATTACCTCCAATGAGCGTTGCCTTTTTAGGAAGTTCCTGCAGGCTGGGAACCTTTGCCCGTATTTCCAAAGACGTTCTGACGCTAGAACCACTTCGTCAGAAAGAAACGCTGGCCAATGATCACATTGTGCATATTTTAGCGTAGGCGGTCAGCCACTCACAGACATCTCTTACGAAAGAAAACAAAACAAATTCGAGCCTTGATTTTCTTCGTATTCTCTGACATCACCGCCCCATCTCACACACATATATAAAGTCATTCATGCTTAATTAAAGCACACTTTTATAAATATTTAGCGCTAAATATTTATAAAACAAAAGGACAAAGACAGGGAAGACCAAGAACGTCTATTTCTTGAAATGTTTCTGGGAGAAAAAATGCCTGCATGTCGCCCTAACCAAATATCAAGTAATGAAATGTAAAACGCAGGAAGCTTATCATGCTTCTCGCATAGAACTTAATTATTTTTTTTTTCACCAGCAGTAATTTACGCCACAAAATAAACGGGCACGCTATATACCATTTAGTTCCTGAACCACACATAAAGTAAAAGGGCATAAAACGAACAAAATATTCGAATCGGGTCAAAGCCGTGGTATGGACGTAAAGTGGCTCCCCCTAACGCGTAATAAATACGGTACGAGCAATGCGGTACGCCATTACGCGAATATATTAAAGGCCTTCGGTCACCCTTTTTTTCCTTGGCCACACATAACCGTAAATGTGACTATTTCTCGCAGAGGCAATAACCGACACAAGTAACAAGCACTGCGTTGGTTGCTTGCTTGTTTCTTCCTTATAGCTGGCTCGAACCCACTACGGGGGATTGGCCAAGAAGCCGGCGGTTAATGTAAATGTGAACATTGTAGCCGTGGAAGAACTTGCCAGCGTCATCGTAATCAAGCTTTCCTCTTTATTTATTTCTCTCTTCCTTTCTTTTTCTAAGAACTGCATTGCTGTAGGCGTGATAAGGAAGGGAAATTGTATATAGCTAGCAGCTCGTTCTTCTAGCGTGTTGGAATGACTCGTTTCATTATTCTTTCTTTTTTCATCATCATAACCTGTCACAAATTAGCGTGTTATAAAGCGCGCGCGAGGCCGCTTTCAAACTGCTACGAGACAGAACGGCGCGAACCGCTCGCCAAGAAGCGCGAAAAGACGAAAAAACAAGCATCAAAAGACGCCGGCGCGCCGCATCCTCCTCACCTAATCGAGCCAGGCGCAGACGACGCGATCAAACGCCCGGCAAATACTGGATGTTTCTAGAAGGAAGGGGGGACGCATCCGCGAGCGATGCCGCCGCGATTCGAACCTACGAGAAAGCTCTCGCCCTTTCCCCAGGCTTAGCTGTACTGCACGCAGAAGAACTCTCCCGACGCTTCTAGAAACCGGGGAAGAAGGGATAAAAGCGTGCAATCGACGAGAGTCGAGTAGTGCAGACGGGAGTCGAGAAGTCGGCGAAGGAGTGAGCGAGTCAGTCGGCCCGGTGATGGTGAAGTTACGCTAAGTGTGGCTCCGTTAGCCAAAGAAGACGTGTTTATGATGGTGTGCGGTCGGCCGATCGTCAATTTGGAAGAATTGGATGACGACGCCGTGTGAGCCGTGACAAGACACGACGACGGTTGAGCTACGACGATCAACGCTGGAGCTGGCGTGAGTGTTTCTTTGAAGAGAGGCATTCGATTACCGTCCAAGTATTGCGGACTGGATACGCCATTGAACATTCAGGACTTTAACGGTCATTGAATAGTTGTAATGCATGCGATTGCATTTGTAGCGTGTGATCTGTTTGTTTAGCTCCCGTTGTGTAAACACCATCTGAATTGTATTGTGAAGTTGTAACTGGTACCAGCCGAGTGTGCATGTGTTTGTATTATTTGTATTGTCTTAACTGAGAATATATTTCGTTTTCGTTTGTGTTATCGACTCTCGGCTCTGACTCGGTCTTTGGGCCACAACCGGCGTTCGCTGGCGCACCAAAGGACCAACTCTAAATTGTCCGCGCTTTCGTGGTGCGTTTCGGGGGGCCGATACGTCCGCCCTTGGAATCCGCCCGGCGATTGCCATCCCGATTAACGGGTTTAGTGACAATTATTCTGGCGTCCGCGACACAGGACCTTTTTGGTGCAAAAGTGTGTCCAAAGTAGGGAGAAAGAGCCTTGAGACGTTGATAGTGCTTGCGAACGATTTTTGAGTGTTGCACCGCGTTCTCGCTAACCTGTGTGCAGAGAGTGTACTGGTATTCGAAGTTAGGCAGAGGTATTGTGCACGCGGCTAGGTTTTGTTTGACGGGCATCATGGATCTCGAGAAGTTAGTTGCCCTTGGTGAGAAGATGGGTCTTTCTGGGGCCGAACTACGAAAGTGGGTGAGCCAAAAGGAAAAGGAGGCGGTTGAGAGGGCTAACAAAGAGAGAGAAGCAGAACTTGAAAAAGAGAGGTTGGCAGCTGAGAGGGTCAAGGAAGAGAGAGCAGCAGAGCTGGAGAGAGTGAGGCTAGCAGCTGAGAGGGAGAAAGAAGAGCGAGAGGCGAAGGAGCGACAGTTGAAGGAAGAAAGAGAGGCGCAAGAGAGACAGATGCAAGCTGAGATGGCTGAGAGAGAAAGGCAACGGCAGCACGAATTGGAACTCGAACGGCTCCGTTTACAGCAGCGCATAGAGACTCCCGTCCAGGCTAGAGCGGAAAGCAGCGAAAGGGAAGATCATAGCTTCCGTTTGAACCCAAGCAAACTGCTTGTGGCGTTTGATGAGAGGAAAGATGACCTTGATGCATACCTGCACAGGTTTGAGACAATAGCTAGAAGCCAAAATTGGCCGGAGCAGCAATGGGCAACAGCTTTGAGCACTTGCTTGAGTGGCGAAGCGCTCAGTGTGTACGGTAGGATGACACCTACCGATGCAGCTAATTACACGAAAGTGAAAGCTGCTTTGCTGAAGCGATTTCGATTCACCGTGGAAGGCTTCCGTGATCGGTTCCGTACGGGAAAGCCAGCTGATGGCGAGACGGCAACGCAGTATGCCGCGCGGCTCAGCCATTATTTTGACAGGTGGATCGAACTTTCAGAGACGGCACAGGAGTACGGTGAGCTTAGAGAGCTTCTAATCAGAGAGCAATTTCTCACCAGTTGCCACCCGAGCCTGTCGCTGTATCTGAAAGAGAGGAAAGCCAAATCGCTCGAGGACATGCTTGAGTTGGCCGATCAATTCTTGGAAGCGCAAGGTGGCACGAATTTGGCCAAAGTAAAAAAGGAGGTTCACGAGGAGTCGAAGAAATCGGCACCTGAAGAAAAGAAGCGTGCACCGGAGAGTGTTCCGCGATGCTTTCTGTGTAACCGGGTGGGCCATCGCGCTAACAGTTGTCGGACTAACTTCTCACGCCCCAGTGTGATGAAGTGTTTTAAATGTGGTCAAACTGGCCACAAAGCAGATGCATGTCGAAGCGATGTGAGTAAAGTCCACCAAGCAGCTTGTGCGTATGCCCCGCCAAACGAGGAAACAGAAGCGATCAGAGATGAATTGGCCGATGTGAAAAGCGGGAAGAAGATGCATTTCATTGGTGCTGCGGTGACAACAGACATAACGAAAGGAATGCCGACAGTTAAGGGGAAAGTTGGTGGAAGGGAAGTCACGGTATTAAGAGATAGTGGGTGCACCACTGTTATCGTACGAAAGAAATTGGTCCGAGAGAGTGATTTCACAGGCAATACCCAACCGGTTCGCCTGCTTGATAGTTCTATTCGAATGCTTCCTGAAGCCACGATTGAGGTTGAGACCCCTTACTTCAGCGGGAGAGTTACTGCCCTGTGCATGAATAACCCCCTGATTGACCTAATCATTGGAAACATCGACGGAGCTCGAGGGCCATACGATCCTGAACGTTTGGGAGAAGCCCCGAAGATGGAGCCCTCGTCAGTTCGGGAACCGCGACAAAAAGAAACCGCGGAAGAGAATCTCAGGAAGGATGTCACCAGAGCTCATACTGAAGCCGAGGCGTCAGAGAACGGCAACAATGCGGCACCAATGGTCACTGCACCGCCTGTGAAGACGCGCCGAGTAGGTGACATTGCAACTGAGCGGCCACCATCATCTGCGGCTCAAAAGATGACGAAGGTGGTCGTCCAAGCAAAACACCACGGCGCGCAGAAGTTGGCGAAGCACCGCGAACGTTCTAACGAACGCGACCACGCCTTGCCGATGTCGAATGTGTCGACGGCAGCAGAGACGCCCCCTCCGGCACCGTCAAATGGAACGGCTCGCAAGAAAAGGAAGAGGAACAAAAAGAGAGCGAGCGAGCACCGAAAGAAGGGGCGCAAGCGCGAGTCTATTTGAGCAGGACAGGGTGTTGGGATTGAATTTGTTTGAAGTGTTTTGAGTTTGAAAGTGTTTGAAGTGTTATTATTCCCTGTGTCGAGTGCGTATGACTAGTGAGCCGAAGTGTTACTTGCGTTGTTTTATGTGTACAATGCTATTGATATAACGGTATAAGCATTGTAAATGAAGAGCTTTGTTTTGAGCGTTCGCACTGTTTATATGAAATGTATGATGGCGTCTTGTACTTATGTACTTGTGTTTATCTTTTGTATGTCGTGACATTGAAATGCCCTGTGAATTGTATTGAGAGTTTTATTGTGAATGTGACGCGCATTTTGTGTGGACTGAATTATGGACTCTGTATGTGGGACATTTTTGGTTATGTGTATGTGTGCGCTAATTTGTGTGGTTTGAATATTATGTGATAATATTCTTGAAGTGGGGGGCAGTGTCACAAATTAGCGTGTTATAAAGCGCGCGCGAGGCCGCTTTCAAACTGCTACGAGACAGAACGGCGCGAACCGCTCGCCAAGAAGCGCGAAAAGACGAAAAAACAAGCATCAAAAGACGCCGGCGCGCCGCATCCTCCTCACCCAATCGAGCCAGGCGCAGACGACGCGATCAAACGCCCGGCAAATACTGGATGTTTCTAGAAGGAAAGGGGGACGCATCCGCGAGCGATGCCGCCGCGATTCGAACCTACGAGAAAGCTCTCGCCCTTTCCCCAGGCTTAGCTGTACCGCACGCAGAAGAACTCTCCCGACGCTTCTAGAAACCGGGGAAGAAGGGATAAAAGCGTGCAATCGACGAGAGTCGAGTAGTGCAGACGGGAGTCGAGAAGTCGGCGAAGGAGTGAGCGAGTCAGTCGGCCCGGTGATGGTGAAGTTACGCTAAGTGTGGCTCCGTTAGCCAAAGAAGACGTGTTTATGATGGTGTGCGGTCGGCCGATCGTCAATTTGGAAGAATTGGATGACGACGCCGTGTGAGCCGTGACAAGACACGACGACGGTTGAGCTACGACGATCAACGCTGGAGCTGGCGTGAGTGTTTCTTTGAAGAGAGGCATTCGATTACCGTCCAAGTATTGCGGACTGGATACGCCATTGAACATTCAGGACTTTAACGGTCATTGAATAGTTGTAATGCATGCGATTGCATTTGTAGCGTGTGATCTGTTTGTTTAGCTCCCGTTGTGTAAACACCATCTGAATTGTATTGTGAAGTTGTAACTGGTACCAGCCGAGTGTGCATGTGTTTGTATTATTTGTATTGTCTTAACTGAGAATATATTTCGTTTTCGTTTGTGTTATCGACTCTCGGCTCTGACTCGGTCTTTGGGCCACAACCGGCGTTCGCTGGCGCACCAAAGGACCAACTCTAAATTGTCCGCGCTTTCGTGGTGCGTTTCGGGGGGCCGATACGTCCGCCCTTGGAATCCGCCCGGCGATTGCCATCCCGATTAACGGGTTTAGTGACATAACCTTTTCAAACATGTTGCGCCGTCACAGCGCCGTGCTACGGCGTGCATAATACGTCACTCTCTTAGCGCTTTGTCATTCACAACACAATAATTACGTTACCTTAACCCTTTGTGCGACAGCGGCACACATAAGTCCCACTTTTCCGTCTGCAGGAAAAATTTTCTCTCACATCACCCGTTGCAATTAGCGCAATGGTAAGTCACTCATATCTTACCTAAGTCTTCGTATTGTCGAGCAAAAATCTTGACCCACACTTTCGAAGGGCGGATGTGGTGTTACAGTGACTTTGAATTTCGATCAATTTTTCATGATAGCTCCTGAATTTTTTTCTTCTTAAGATAGAAAGAACCTACCAATCAAAATGCCGGAGAATTTCCTCTTTTTCTGGTTTTTCAGAGAGGTGATTTTAGCTTCCAGTCATCACGTGTTTTTGTAAACTTGCGGAATAACTTGACCGATAAATGCATCGAAACAATCCCCTGCAATAATGCCGCGCTCATTTCCTCAGTGTAATTGCGGATATTGGTGCGTGAAAATATCTTTCTTGATATATTCCTCGTGAAAATTAGGCGCATATTCAGGGACAACAGCTGTACTCGACAATTTCGACAGCCAAAGCAAGGACAGGCAAATGGAGGAAAAAATGGTTGGTTCATGCGGTGAAGTAAGCTTTAGAGGAACAGATCACAGCGCTAAGACGGCTCACAAGAGGCGCAGGTGCAGGTGGTGTTCTACTGCTGGAATGAGATCCCCACAACTTTCTTCAGCACACCTTGAGAAGGGATACACTGTGCCACTTGCTCCGGCCGTTTGACCCCGAATACCCGTTGATGCAATCTCGAGGTGGTGCCTTCATGAGACAGTGGGACAGTGTTTCCCCACTTTTTTAACACACCCTCATGAGTCAGTGGGACATATATGTCCTACTTTTTTTCAGTAAACTACTGGCTTGATTTTGATGAAATTTGTTGTATACTATTTCTTTGTAGCTTATATTAATATACCGCAGCCGGCTTTTATATGATCGTGTCAAAAATATAGGCAAACCCACAAAAGGTTAACGTATTCTCGCATTCTGAAACCAACCCGTGTTTAGTTTGTTTCCCTTTTAGTTTTTAGTTTTTGTTATCGTTATTGTTAATATCCAGGCGCGAGAAACGACAAATATTTCCTCTATACTGGTTTCGCCATTTTTTACGACCTTTCTATATCTCTGCTCAGCAGGCACGAAAAACGAAGGTTGCGATCGTGCGTCGTGCAAGCAGACTCCCCTACGCAGTTTACGACTGCCGAATGCACTACAACACCGGAGGCGGCGGAATTTTTATTTTGCCGACGCGGGGGGGGGGGGGGGGGGGCACGCACGTCAACCAATAGCAAGCTGTAACGCCTGCTATTTTGCCCGGAAGCAAAAACGGCATTCCCTCATTCGTGACTTTATCGTGGTATTGTACAAGTCGTCTTCTCTACACATTTCTCACTTATTTATCAACTTATTTCTCCCTAATACTTAAAATTCTGATCGTCTCACCTGCGTTCGTGACAACCGCGTGTGCTACATTCATAACAGGTGGTGCGGTGCGGAACTCATCTTTAAAAGCGGGAAAATAAACGCTCTCTGGCCCATCCTGTTGCCGTTGTTTCGTGTATGTCATACCACCAATCCCGTATACAGGCATCATATTTGCTTTTAGCTGTAGTTTTCTAGCGAATCACGAGAAGCAAGTGCCAAGTGGGCGAACAATTTACGGGCGAAATTGGCGGTTGTCCGCGAACATTGTGCGAACGCGGCGTGTGCTATTACATAGAAGGCAGATTGCAATTTACATTTATATGGTTTATTCCATGCGATAGTCGTATGCACACTTCCTGTTGTGCACATAAGTTCTCGCACCGTGTCGCGGCGCACGTTACGTCGCATAACTGGAGTTCCTCCCGAATACCTTGTGCATAACACAATTTATTTCTCTTTTGCTTTTCCATAGCATATAACTGTCACAGCCATCCATCTTTGCACAATTTCTCGGTCTAAAAAAGCACAGTTCAACACTATTCGTAACTATATGGCAGCCACTGTTAAGGCAATCATGGCATCCTCGGCGCTTCCCATTATAATTCTTTCCGCACTCTCGCGCTGCTATATGTCGTTGACGTCGGTATAAAAGCAGCTGAAAGAGCCTAGGGTGGTGCCAAATATCGCAAATGTTATCTGTTCCTCTCCCTCCCCCCTCCTTTTATTTTTCGCACCTTTCGTAGAATTCTTGAACGCGAGGCAGCGTGAAATGAGGCAGAGTAATTGTCCGCACATTATTTATTCTGCGGAAAAACTGTCGTTGTGGGGTTACCTGGAAAGTTGCGGTCCACCGCGGTGGTGTAACGGTTACGGTGCTCGGATGCTGACCCTAAGGTCGCGGGTTCGATCCCGGCCGCTGCGGTCGCATTTCGATGGAAGCGAAATGCTAGAGGCCCGCGCACTGTGCGATGTCAGTGCACATTATGATGGTCGAAATTTCCGGAACCCTCCACTACGGCATGCCTCATAATCATATCGTGCTTTTGGCACGTCAAACCCCAGATGTTATTATTATTATTATTATTATTATTATTATTATTATTATTATTATTATTTGAAAATTGCTAACATCGGCGGTGCATACTTGGAAGTGCCCGAAATAGTGATACTATACAGCAGTGCAACAGACCTCGCCTAAACTATAAGTGTTTCAAGATAAATTTAGCTTTTTAGGAAGCTGAATTCATCCAATTTATCTTTATTGAAGTCAAGTTTGCTTTGCGAGAAATTGCCAGCTTGTTCTAAGTTCGTGCGCATGGTGTTCCTGTGATGTGCCCTCGCTTTATTCGGGTCATAGAGTTTTCCATTAACCACAGCCGTTTCTTTTAGATAAACGCAAGTTATCGGTTGAGTGATGGATGGAGCATTAAACCGTGCTTTGTATCGTGTTAGGCATTGCGGCTGAGCAAACTCATCGAGCGTCCAACGAAAAATAACGGTCTCTCTCTCTCTTGTCATTGAGCGTACTGCATTCTTGTGTCCTTTGTGTTCGTGCTCGTTTCAATGAGCCTCTCAGAAAGCTCTCGACCGTACCAGAAAGACAAGGCGATCGTACTTTGTAGGAGGAAAGAATACGCAGATGTTGGCCCTCACTATAGATGTATTTAAAGACGTTACATAGATACCTTTACGCATGTTTGGGAAGAGGATCCTGGGAGCTTGGCATGCGCAATACTTGCATGCACTAGGCTCCAAGAGCCCCGTTGTACTTCCTGAAGCTGACTCCACTTCACTAACGTTTGTGAACTGCTAGCGTGTGTTCGTGTTCTATGTGTTCACAGTAACCGTGCGTTTGTTATTTCTTTCCTACTTTTCTTTTTTGAACTCTCTATCTTACCTATTATTCCCTGTTTTCGCTTCCCCAAGCCTCGGATAGCCGACCGAAAACGTGCTTGGTTAACCTTTCCGCCTTTTTCCTTCGTTTCTTTTTTTTCTTTCTTTCCCTGTTGAGAATGCCTGTGCTGTGTGAGCGACTTAGGAGCTGTCGCGTCGTGTCATTTATTTGTATCTGTTTAACTCTTGTCCAGTTTCACTGTTTTGGACTCACCCGAGTTCCTTACCCAAACATAGGGTATGGCTAGTTGATACTCATATTGGCGAATGGTTCATTCTCATTTTTCACGGTTCTCTCATATGCTATCAGCCAACGAACTTTCTCACGCCGAGTGAAGAAGTAGAGCGTTTTAACAAAAGTGCGGCGATAAGCAATCGCCTTCCTTCAATACTGGAAAAACGGAGATAGGTGAGTTCAATGTCTGAAAATCAGGCATCTCGGTAAACAAAGATAGTTATGAAGTCAGAAATAATAAATACACGAAGGAGGGTACGGCGTTTTTGCTTAATACCGTCACCATTAGTGAAGACGACCGACTAAACAATGTGAAGGCGGCGAATTTGTTGGCGCCTCAGTTTTGTCGCCATTGTCAACCAAAGCTAGGCAACTAAAGAAGTGGTTAGCGGGTTCCATTGCCGGTGATTCTGCTCGGCAGCAAAAGCAACAGTTGTATTGGGCTAAGTGCAGTCGCACTGGGAACTTGCCACCTCACGTGTAATAAGCTCGTATTTCGTACTTTCTTTTATTCGCTTGTATTGTCTCTGAAAAAAAAATGTTGCAGTGGCTTAGCTCGGCTATGCCAGGATAACAGCGTTAGCAAAGGTTCAGCGGATTGTTCTTAGCTTTCCTGATTGTCTAGGATTAGCTTGATTATAATGCTTACTGCTGCTCCAATGACACACACACACAAGGTATACATATTATGTGGCACATGTATATTTATTTTGCCAGGCAACTACTTCGGGATCCGATGAGTTAAGCTTCTCCGCTCTTCTGCGCCGTTGAGCAGCATTCGCGCTATCCTTCTGCGTGGCTAAACCACACTGGCAAACGCTAGGATACCTTGATGCCCGCGCGCTCCGCTGAGGGTGAAGACAGCCGCGTCGTCTGCTACGAACGCCGCCATTGCGCCTCCCGCCGCAGCTAGGCAGCATGAGGAACTCGCTACACGACGCGCCTGCGGTGCACGGATACGTCCGGAGCTTTTAGATGCGAAGTATCTTATGGCGGAGTTCAATCCAGGTGGTGGTGGTGGTGTTGTGCGGCGTGACCATCCTTACTGCGCATGCGCATACCCTCTCCACTCACCCTCTCCCATCCCCCTCCACCTCTCCACTTCCCCTCTCCACATCTCTTCTCCCCTCTCCCATTTCCCCTCTCCACATCCTCTCTCTCCACTTCTCCTCTCCCCCCATCTCCACTTCCCTTCCCCTTTCCACTCTTCCTCTGAAACGCGGGCTAGACATGCCTAAATTCTCTCCTGCGCAACGCCGCGATGACCACCAGCGCATGCGCGTCCCCTCCACCTCTCTCTCCTCTCCTACGCTGCCCCCCTCTCGCACGCCTGCCGACTGCGTTCCCCGCTCGCCCTGTGAGAATTAACGGCCAGGCTAGAGGGAAGAGAAGACGCGCGTAGCGTTCCTCTTCGCGTTCCACGACGCGAGGTCGGTAGCATGCCCAAAGAACGCCGACGGAACGTGATCGTGCAAGTGCTCCGGCTTCGCATCGCCTCATGGTCCCCTTTAGCGGGAAATGGTGTAATTTTTTTTCTTTTTCTATTGTTTTTTGAAGCTTGGGCAGGTCTTTGCGCTGTTGTTGCCTAAATGTTTATTAAGGGGCCCCACCACGGTGGTCTAGTGGTTATGGCGCTCGGCTGCTGACCCAAAGATCGCGGGATCGAATCCCGGCCGCGGCGGCTGCATTTTCGATGGAGGCGAAAATATTTGAGGCCCGTGTGCTTAGATTTAGGTGCACGTTAAAGAACCCCAGGTGGTCAAAATTTCCGGAGCCTTCCACTACGGCGTCTCTCATAATCATATCGTGGTTTTGGGACGTTAAACCCCAGATATTATTATTATTAATGTTTATTAAGGGAACATGTAATTAGTGTAAGATGACGGCCTGTGCATGTGTCATACGCTAGAGGTAGACGTAGACTCCGTTCGTTAAGTTGTTACTTAATTCTCTTAATTAATTATCTCTTAAGCCTTACTTAATTCTCTCGTAAACTCTGTATTCCAAATACGCAAACAATCGTTTCAAGTATATATATATATATATACTTGAAACGATTGTTTGCGTATTTATATATATATATATATATATATATATATATATATATATATATATATATATATATATATATATATATATATATATATATATATATATATATATATATATGTCAGCAACAGTATATCTATTTTAACACACACATTTTAATGTTGCGAAGCTACGTAAGCGCGATTAAGGTGGCTTATTTTGCCAAGTTTACAAACAATTTACTCGTTTATTATAAATGGCATCATACATATTGTACACAAGATAAAGGGCCGAGGGGCAGTATGTTGCAAATATCCTGCTAAAATGAAACGAAAGCTTCTTTATCATTATTATTGCTCACATTTCCTGCTCACAATTAGTGGCCGCATGTTTGTATCAGCACTCGAGTTGCACCTTGAGTCCTTATCAAAACGATGAATACGTTGTTGCGTAGAATGTCATAAAACTTTGCATAAGCGCTGTATCTGTGCGTTTTTTCTCCTTTTTTGTATCTGCAGTTTCTTTTTCTTATCCGCAGCTTTTCTTCTTTTTTTTTTGCATGCCCAATTGCATGCACATGTTATTGAGTGTTTTCAATACTGTTTTGCATTTTGTGCGGCAGATCCACTGCGTCGTTTGTCTTTTATATTAACAATAATATCTAGGGTTTTACGCACCAAAACCACGATATCATTATGAGGCACGCCGTAGTGGAGGGCTCCATGAATTTTGAATATCTGGTGTTCTTTAACCTGCACTGACATCGCACAGTACACGGGCCTCTAGCATTTCGCCTCCACCGAAATGCTACCGCCGCGGCCGGGATCGAACCCGCGACTTTCGGGTCAGCAGCCGAGCGCCGTAACCAGTATAACACCGAGGCGGACGTTTTTTTTTTTAAGAAGAAATCCTTAAATGCCTCATCAAACGAGAAGTTTGACCGTCGGGGTCTCGCGTCTACGGCGTCAGCGTACCGCGGCGTCGGGGACGAGGAATTCAAAAGATCGTCACGCAATGACGTCAACATGACGCCACAAATTTTGACGTGACGTCACATGATGCCGTTATCACGTGACATCGTAGCTTGGTCAAAAGTGGGCAGATCACGGAAGCAGTGCAACACCAGGTGAGATGCCTCCTATCTTGGAGGCAATGCAAAACCACGCTAGGTGCGCAAAAAACAGAAGATGGCTTTCGCCTTCGAGTCGTCTTAAGTGGGTGCAAACGGACCCTGTGAGTTTTTATTGTATTAACTGGTTTTGCATGAGGTACTCATTGTACAACTTGACTTTGTTTCTTGTATTTTTTACGGACATCACGTGTCTACTGTACACAATGCTGCCCCGTCTTCTTGTTTTCATGCGTATTCTTTGTATAGACGCTTCGTGAGTATTGTTTGCATGCGCACTGCTGTATGAGCCTTCATGCCTTACATTATTACTAAATAAATAAATTATGCTTGCTCAAAGAATTCAAATATTGAATTTGTGTGTGTCTCTGTGTGTGTGTCGAAACGCCTGCAGTTCGCCCATTAATATCCAGTGTATATGTCATTTATTTGTGCGCATTAATACTGCGCTGACAGAAGCAATTACACAAATAAAAAGCTCCATGGCAGAACTTACTGAGGACTGCCGCTAGTCGCTTCACGGTGACTGTGCACGATTAAAAAAACAATTGCGTATTGATTTAGGAAAGACCGAAAGGGTAACGTTGAAACACAGAAACACCGAAAAATAAAAGAGATTTAACCACACACATACATACACGGGCATCAGACAGCACAGAAGGCGTACTTAAACCACGAAAAGGAATATAGAAAACAAGAATTTGCCGTGGTTTTCTAGTGGTTATGGTGCTTGACTGCTGACCCGAAGGTCTCGGGATCAAGTCCCGGCCGCAGCGGCCCAATTTCGATGGAGGCGAAATGACAGAGGCCCATGTACTTAGATTTAGGTGTACGTTAAAGAACACCAGATGGTCGAAATTTCCGGAGCCCTCCACCACGGTGTTTCTCATACTCCTATTGTTGTTTTGGGACGTAAATTCCCAGAAATAATTATTATTAGAAAAAAAGAAGGATGTCATCTGCAGACAAACACGCATAATATATATTTCATGATACATTTCACATCACCAAAAATAGCGAAAGCAAAAATCAAAGGCAGGTACAGGACCAACCAAGTGCAGTAAGAATGTTTACGAAGTGAGATGCAGTATTCATGCACACGTGAACCAAAATCCTTTGAGCACATAACTGATATCAGTGTGCCCATTTCTTACGCAAGGGTGACGCCGGCACAAGTTTTGCTTGCATGTCCATTCGAAATAGGGAACCCACGCTTGAGTTTGGGCGCGACGCTCGCGCGGCCGAGCTATGCGTTGCTGGGGGTAGACGCTGCTGGCGAAGGCGGTTTGTCACCGGCGGCGGCAGCGGCTAGGACACGTGCGCGCATGCGCTCCTCGTTCGGCCCGAGCACAGCTAGTCAGCAATAGTTACATTGTGACGCACCACAGATGCAATCCGAGAGCTCTGCGCGTGCGCGGAAGCGGGAACGGCAGTGTTGTGGCGAAAGGAGACGCGCCGTGAATATCGCCCAGTTGCGATAAGAGCAGTGACGCCGCTCGACGTTGAAAACTTACGCTGAAAATGGATGATGTGTTCGTCGGATGCCACTTGTCACGTTTGATTTTTACTGTCCAAAGAAGCCTTCTTTTAGGGTATCTTGGAAAACGATACAGCTTCCAGCGTTCCTGGAATGATTGGTGCACTGCGGCATGCAACACCCGGCCATGGTGACGGTAGCGAGCGCATGAAACTGAAGGGAAACGAGCCCCGACCTAACAACAGCACGCGCGCCACGCACGAGTGACCGGGCGGGAGATTCAAAATGGCGGCCACACTGCTGCCAAGGCCGAGGAGGCGGCACCTGCCCTTTCAAACATAGAGTTAATATACTCACTCTAGAGGAAAAGCTCCCCATATGGCCCATGCATTGAAACCTATAACCGCATAGGTTCCGCCATGATGGAACAAAACTAACGTTGCCAGACCCTGAGACGCTCGCTATATTTGACGGTAGTAATCAGCATGGCTTCAGAACGGCGCAACAAGGAAGACGAAAAGACGAAAGATCACACGGCGCTTGTGTTCGTGCGATCTTTCGTCTTTTCGTCTCCCTTGTTGCGCCGTTCTGAAGCCATGCATCTGTACCAACTCGCCCAATTGTCAGTGCTACTCAACGTGATTTGTAGTAATCAGTTTTAATCTACCAACCTAAGCCCAGATACGCGCTGTTCAGAGACATCAGCTGTGTTTTGATGCGTGAATCCGTGTGTTAGTGTAGCGTTGTCTGTGCAGCTGGCCCGATTGATAACAGTTAACATTTCCACCTGTTTGTGCATGGTTTTTACTATGCACGCCTTACCAATAATGCATAGCGAATAAAAATTCTCCGTTCGCTGGCACAAAGGTCACTCGACAGATTCGCAGCTCGAAGCAAAGTGCGTAGGCCGTGGTCCCCCGGTGCCGCGACTTGCATTGACGAGATACCTGTATCTACGTTCTTTTTCAGCTTATTGCTGCCGTACTTCAGCGCAGAGAGCCATAAAGCAGAATAATGTCGATTGCAGCATGCAGCGGCGAATGTGAATGAGACGTCACCCGAAAGCTTCAATGAAAACTAAAGATACACGGCAAACGAAATTCGAAAAAAAAAAGAAACTACGGCTGCGCCTAGTTGGTACATATAACTTTCAGTGCTTGTCTTATCTCTTCTTTGCCGTCCGTTCTGGTTTCCATTGAAGTTTTCAGCTTGAAAGAAAAAAAGGGCTGCCACATGAAGTCGAGTGGTACGTGGCAACAGAAAACGCACACAACGGGACACTATGATAACTACGAGATACAGGACGTAAAAGAAGTTTTTAACACGACTCGCAAGCCGGCGCAATCGGCCGCAAGCGCACTCTTGAGGGTTGGTGTTGATATGGTGGTCATCAGGCACAACACCAACAAAGTGCGCATAATGCCTTGCATGTTTTTAGCGGGTACCACGGCTCTCCGTTGAATGACGAAAAATGGCATAGTGGCTGCCTCCCTACCTCACAGAAATTATGATGATTTATAGCGTAGTGGGTTCCTCGCAAGTGCCCTTGCATTGGTTGCCGAGGAAGCCCATAAGCCCATCATCCATTTCCTCAGGGTCTCAATAAAGTCCTTCCCCCCTCTCTTTGTCTCTCTTTCTCACGTCAACGTATGTTATATTGCATGGTGGGAGAGTGAAATAGCGACCGGGCGTCACACAATGCGAATTACTTAACTGGTGAGCCGTTTAAAGCTTCCAACCCATTACAAAGGGCTGAGCCACAATTCTTTATCGTCATCAGTCGTCACGAAAACAATGTGCACATAATGTCTTACATATGTGTAGCTGGAACCTCGCTTCAGCGCACAATGACGAATAATGGCGTTGTAGGTGCTTCCCAACTTCACAAATCTTGTGATTTATGGCGTAGTGGGTACCTTGCTAGTGTACTTGTATTAGTAGCCCCAAGAAAGTTTACAACGGGCTCTAGAAATACCACTCTTCCAGCTTTCGCTGTGACTGTGCTGCGCTTTCCGCGCAGGCCTGGCGTTTTTTAATTGTGCAAACGCTTACTTAGGATTGATATGTGAAGGCAAGAATGACAACGTTCCAAGATGTCAGCGTTCTTGTGGTTAGCGGTCTCGCGGCCCAGCTTTTCCTCTAGAGGCAGTATATTAACTCTATGCTTTCAAAAGCTGACTCCACTCTAAGCGGGGGCGCGCGCATCGAGGCACTTCAGCAAACGCTAGAGTTACTGTATATGCTACCTTTAGTTAGCAGAGTTGCGCATCTGTTTTCCAAACGCCGCTAGCAACCATGCATTGCGGAGAAGCGGACGCTCGGGCCAATTTTTGTATTTCTCGACGCCGCCTCTGCAGCTCACTCAATTAACACTAGTCATCGACAGAAAATGTTTATCGCCGGCCTTCGACACGCCAGACATGTTTATCGGCGACGCGGTAGGCATGTCGCCTGCAAAAATGGAGTGCGACTTCACCGCATAGCTGTGGTTGCTAGCCGGACCTATGCGCTACTCTGCTACCTAAAGGTAGCATATACAGTGACAAACGCCAGTCAGAGGCGCCATCAAGCGGCTCCAGCGCAGTGTCAGACGGCGACTGCACAGCGAAGGCGAATATCTGCGCGCGCGCTGGCGCCAGTACGTCTACCTCGGCTGCGACGTCACTCCTCTGGAAAGCGCAGACCGGCGGCAGCGAGTCGCGCGCGGCAGCGGCGGAGTGCGCGGGAGGTGCCGGCTCCGATGCGCCAGCTGTGTGACATCAATGATCCTCGCGCATGCGCAGCAGGGCTTTTGAGGAGCCACGCGAAACTGGCTCGGCTAAACCAGTGTAGCTAACGCAAAAAAAAAGAAAGTAATTGGTCGGTTCATTTTGATAATGATGATGATGCTAATGGTGGTGGGATGATTGGCACCCACCCACCCAGGGGGATCGGCCAAGAGTCGGTGGGGATGGTATGGTCTCAAATCTTTTTTTCTAATCGTACGAGGGATCACGGCTTGAGTCAGAAAGAAGATAGAGATAGAGATAAACATTTTAATGAAAAGATGGAGATGTTTGCCTGGCTGTTTGCCTGACATGCTACTCCAGGAGGTGGGAGAGTAATTCATGTATTTCTAGCGCTATTTAAACCGAAAATTCGGTCTCTACGTTTTTTATTTCTCGGTTGTGTCTACTCTGCTTGCAAAAAGAAAAAGGTTGTCGCAGTAGTTTATTTCATTTCTCTTAATTTTTCTTCACCTCTTTTGTCTTTTACGTTTTGAAGACTTTTTCCCCAAAGCGAATAGGCCTACACATCTCCAGTTATCCCACAACTCGCAACCTCTTCCGCAACCAGTGAAGATATCTTGAAGTACTCATTCCCTCATATCCGTAAACATTTCCTACGCGCACGTGTACTTGCCCGCACAGCAACCCGTTCTCTCGACAAAACGCCGACGGCGCTACTCACGGAGCACCGTTCGCCCAGCACTGTATAACTGCGGCTACTTCTGAAGTCCGGCAATCCCAACCCGAATGCACTTCCTGGCGCCAGCGTGGTACGCGCTTATGTTAGGACCGTCCCGGTCTCTCTAATGCGAACCTTAATCTATACTGCCACGCGCGCTAGGCCGCAGCAATTGGCCGAGTGAAAGCTGCAACTGGAGGTTTCCCCTTCCTTTCCTCCTCGCTTCCCTCTCTCCCCGTCTCGACCACTCGCCGACAGGCTTGGAAACATAACGCTTTGTGTGGAGCCGTACTGCTGTCGACCCTGTCGAGTCACAGACGACAGACACCCCACCGCTCTCTCCCCGCCCCAGTAATTCGGGGTCTCGTCTTCCTGATCCCGCGCCTGCGCAGTTGAGGGATGCCATTTGATGAAACCCCCAAGAAATGAGGGCTACGCAGGCGTGACGCCAAGAGTACTAAGCCCGAAATAAAGAACAAGAAATGCGAGAGGAGAGGGTCGTGTGACGCTATATATCTCAACGGGAGAAGGAGAGGTAGAAAAGGTAAACAAACAAATTTGATAGGACACAAAATAAGCAAGCCGAAGGAAACATTTTTTTCTATATTCCTCCAATAAGGGAAACGCGTAGGGCTGGTCTCCCACGTTGTAGCACTAAAAAGTCTGTGATTAAGGTCTTCCTCTCGGTTTTTATGGGTGACACTCAGTGGCGTCGTGTTTCGGAGATTCGTCGCTCGTGCACCGCTTCTAATCTTGCTTTTTAAATATTTTTGATGGTTGTTTATTTAATGTTTCGCTTTCGCTTTTCGTGTTTACGTACCATTCGTGCTTCTCTGCCCTGCCGTTGTAGCGAGAGGCGTAAAAACAAACAAACAAACAAACAAACAAACAAACAAACAAACAAACAAACAAACAAACAAACAAACAAACAAACAAACAAACAAAAATGTATCCGATGTTTGACCTTGCACATAATCTTATGCGTTTTATAAACCAACAGAGTCAGCTATGCAGTATAGCCTAACGCTTAGATCACGGGAAACAACATATACAAAAAGAAAAAAAAACGAGTAGAACGTTCTTTGTATCTTCAAAGGTTTCGTGTTGCACTTAACTCAACGGAAGATCGTATAACGCTCATTATTCTCTTTATCGAGTCTTCTTGTGTGTACTTGCTTGACTTAAAGTGGCTTGTTCGCCTCTACGTTATAAGACGTTGCTCTATATTTGCCGAACGCTTTAGGCATCGGGTAACGTCTCACGCAATATTCACAAAAAATATCTCTGAATTATTTTTAATAAACCTACACGATCTTATCGACAAACTATAAAAGCTACGCCTTTAATTATTTTAGCTGTCGATGTATTTCGTGGTTCTTGTTACCACGTAATAAGGACGAGGAATCTTTGGTCACCATGTCTTGAGTAAACTTCAACCAAGTGAGATATTGGGATAGATGGTTTCGCATGATTAAAATTTACTGGGACAAAAGAAGTTAGGGAGCGCACGCGTTTCCAAGTGGACACGACAGGCGCAACTGTCCCAGTAACTGTAGTTACTGTCCCGGTGTCTGTAGCGCAGTATTTTAATCACTTGAGTAAACTCGTGGCGAAGGTATGACATTCATTAAAGAAAAAGCGTGCCTAACAATGTTATTAATATCATTGCTGGCTTTGAGTTACATAACCTATGATGACTTTTAAAAACGAACAACGAAAAAGCAAGCGCTTGTATAAATGAAACGAGACAAGTCTGTCGTAATAGTCCTTTTGTCTGCGCTGTTCGCTTCAAAATTGAGATTTTGAACACTCCTATTAAGGCGATAGCGTTAAAAAGCTCGTTTCGCAGAAATTGCGGTGTCGACGTCGGCTTCGGTGGTTGTGAGCGAAATACCATCTTGTCCGTGACCAAAAAATCGAGAAAGATAAAATAAAATAAAGGAAACACAATGGTTCGAGTGAGAACAGAACCCAGGCCGTCTGCGAGGCAAGTAGATGTTCTACCACAAAGCCACACTATTTTTTGAAGCTGCTTCGGAAAAAAAAAAAACACTATATGAATAATCTATAAAGATGCAAATAAAATAATAGAAATGTGAGGCTTCGAGTGAGAATCGAACCCGGGCCGTCTGCGTGGCAAGCAGCTGTTCTACCACAGAGCCACGCATTTTCTTGAAACTGCTTCGAAAAAAAATTACAGCATATCCACGGGGTGAATGATGATGAGAGTGGCGAAGCGCCGGAGGGAATCATTGGCAAACCGTGAAACTCTTCCGTGAAATTTGCCCTGTGAAACACCGTGTATATATTAAACATCAAACTTTTATTGTACTGTTGGTTTACGTGGTCCCTTCATTATCACCGCTTTGTGATCGGTGAAATGCTAGGAAAGTGTCCGCTCCCGTGCGAAAGAGAAAGCGCGCCAAGAGCGACCGCATTCCCCGCTCGCCCTGTGAGAATTAACGGCAAGGCTAGAGGGAAGACACGACGCGCGTAGCGTTCCTCTTCGCGTTCCACGACGCGAGGTCGGTAGCATGCCCAACGAAAGCCAACGGAACGCGATCGTGCAAGTGCTCCGGCTTCGCATCGCCTCATGGTCCCATTTAGCGTCCCAAAACAAACATCTTGCTCAAGGTGTGCTTTGCGTTTTTCGTAGAAATAACTTCTTTATCATGTACAATAAGACGAAAAGTTGAAAGCTCACTAGAGTATATCGCCCGCAAAGTATGTCTTTTAGCGTGATTTAACTCTCGTACTGCAGGGTCCTCGCGCCGTTGCCGATCGGCGCTCGCCCGTTTCCGATCCACCTCGCCCGTTGCCGATCGGGCGAGGTGGATATATACTACTACAGAGGAGGGAACGACCCACACCCTAAGGAGCTTCGCCCCTAAAAAAACGCTATATGAATGCCGTGTAGTGGAAGGAGTCTCCTTAACGTATATAATATTGCGTGGCAGAAGTGTAGAATCCTGCCAGGCGTCAAAACATGTGAATTGCGCAAGGATGGGTATTCTAAAGGCCCACCTATTACAATGCGCTAAGACATATTTGGTCATCAGCAAAAGAATCAACAAAGTGAACAGCTGCGTTGGATCGCGTGTTGCCTTACGGACGCTTAGTGGGCCCTTCGCTGATTCGGAAAGGGCGTAGTGGTTACTTAACAACTGTACTTGCAGTAGGCATTCTAGGATACTTTGAAACGGCCAATGTTTCGCGCACAGTCGTTCATTTCCTTACGGCACGGTTGAGGCATGCACCAAAAACCGAAGACAGGCTAGCAATTGAGAAGGCGATGCGTATGGGGCCCGATTAAGCTATCGCGTTCTACTTTTGAAGGCGAAGCTCAAGGGTGCTCCAGGTTTTTCATTCGTATGTCCCGATAGGAAAGAAATGAGGTGTCGGATGTATTTTGCTCCAGTTTCCAAAATTGTTACCCTATAACCACCTGTATGAACAAGCCCCAACCAATCACTACTCTGCACCTATTTAGAACCGAAAGCGATCGACCTAAAAAAAAAATACCGCACATGGAAATGGGATGCTTTTTGAATTCGCTCCCTCGTGTCTTTTTACATTTTGTGAAGCCATGATAGCTCAGTATTGTGCACCGCTACACCAATGATATAGCTCAGCTGCAATCGACAGTGGAACGAAATAAAGAAGAAGAGGAACAAAGTTCGCAGCGGCCGCAAAATAGAAAGTTACTTCTTCCGTGACGACGAGAACAACTATGAAGCCAATTACTCGGAACCGTGCTTCGTCAGCGATCTGCGTAAAAAAAGGGAATAGGATGAGAAAGGTCACTGCGAGGAAGGCTTTTGTACTTATTTCGAGAGCGACCGACCTCGAGGCGGGCAAAAAAAAAAGGTTAAAGAAAAATTAAGCGAAAGTGAGAGGAGAGTATGGAGAGAACAGAGTGATCGGCTCACTTTCGCTCGCTCTCCCGGCAACGAGCGTCGTTCGCACTCAATTTAAGCGCGAAACCGCGCGCCCAGTGGCGACTAATGAATGCGAGGCGTTTCGAAAGAGAATAAAAAAAAAAAGGTTTCGAAGCGTCGCAGAAGCGCGTTTCTCCCAAGTCATTGCCGACGTCTTCCTCACTTCTCTCGTACACACACCACATGTCGATCTTGCACGCGGATCGAGCACTCCGCTATTCGTACGGGGTAAAACTGCTCGAGCAGGCCTTAATAGCCCGACCCCACGACAGACCCCTCCCTTCACACTGGCGGAACATTTCTCCTCCGAACCACCTTTCCTCTCGGAAACTGGCCGAGTCCGTAACACTGGCATCGAACACAGCGCTCGCTCTCTCCCTCACGAGTAGAGTCCGACCATGACACTGTTTTCAAGGCCCGCCGCCAAGAGCTAGAAACCGCTCCACGGCCGCCACTTCTGCTCTCGCCTCTACCCACCGGCCTATCAGCTCAAGTTTTCCCTTGTTCTTTCGTTGCGACGGCTGTCCAGTGTAGCGTAGCTCCAGCGCCAGCTCCGCATTCTTCGCATACTTTGAACCGCGGTGCTCCGGCTGCCTTGGATTGGCGCATTTTTCTGCTAATGAGATCGGAGACTAACACAGGATATCCAATGAAAAGAGGAGGGTGTGTTTTTTTGGGTCGCGGTGAACCTATAGATTAGTGAATACACGAAGAGGCTAGACTCCTGAAGCATCACTCGCTCGCTACGAAAGAGGAAGCGCATGGCTAGATTTGGGCTTCGTGACGAGATGCGACTGTGGCGTGCTTGATGAGTTGCTTTATTGAGATAGCAATTGTATGGACACTCTCGACGGGCTTTTGCCGTCGCCGTCATGTTCCGTATAAAATCCAAATCGAGTGGTGGCTACGAACGCGGCTGAAGAGGAGATGAAACGAACCGGCCCATCTCCGTCGCACGGAGGGTGCATGCGACGACATCATCCCGCATGCGACGCCTGTTGTCGATTGCTGCTCTAGCAGAGAGGAATCGGCCCGCCCTTCTTGAAGGAGCATGAAGGGAAGCCGGGAAATAGGAAGGGGGGTTTTGTGTCACTCGAGCAGCTACTGCGAACTATGATGATAAAAGCGCGGTCGCGATCGCTGGTGTGCGTGCTGTCTCAGCAGGCATCAGCAAAGCGCTCGTAGACCCTCGTACGTGCTGCGCTTTCAACGCGAACAGACTGCACGAAAACCGCTTCTCTCCCTGGTGCGACCGTATTCTCTTACACCAGCGTTTCGTAGAGATACGCGAGATCGGATCCATAAGACTCAGCTGCTAGCCTTACCTCGTAGAACATAACAATTTGTGGCTATCGCGTTCATTGCTTCGCCCTTGCGGTGAAACTGATTTTTTTATATCGCAACTTGGCCACATGGGGAGATTGGCCACGAGCGACTTTCACGTTTTCGCTCAAACTGTTGTGGTCAGTTGAAGACCGAAAATTTTTTAAACATTTTTCAGCTATAATCGTGGAGTCAAGAAATGTGATGACATCATATGGTGGCGTCATCACATGATGGTAATCTTTTCATCACTCTTATTGATGCCGGCGATGGTCAATTTTCGCATTTGCTGAGGCGTCTAAGGCTTTCGCCTTAGTGTAACTAAGACAATAACATTAAAAAAAAAAAATTGGCCGCGTATCTGCGTGCTTCGCTGCAAATGTCGTGTAAAGACGATAGAAGAGGCGCTGTGTGAGATATGGACGCCATCTGGCAATACGTCGGGAAACATGAGTGCTGTGTTGCGTGCTGGTAGTCCCGGCGCAGCAGCAGGCGAAGACCGGCGGTGACCAACGCGACCGGCGGGGACGCCAGCCAGCCCGAAAACGCGGTTTGGCGCGAAGCGCTGAAGCAGAGAAACGTCCGCACTCAACGAGTACTCTCCACACACTCTTTTATTTACACGTCGCCTGGGTAAAACAGGAACGCCAGAGCGGCGCCCACAACCGGCAGCCTGAAGGCCGCCCACAGCGCTGCTTTTTCATTTTTTAAATATTTTTTTTCACCTTCTTGGCCTTCTCAAAACTAAATTTTTTCAACACCAACCCATGGCATTCGTACAGTGCAATACAGAACCGAAACCGAAACACAACAATGAGCTCGTGCGAAGGGCACGGAGGAAGGCAAATTTCAGCGCAGTCGCATTTTCAGCTTTGTTGAAACAGCGCTTACTAGACGACGACGAAGTAAAAGAAGGCACAGGACAGGCGCTGCCTGTCCTGTGCCTTCTTTTACTTCGTCGTCGTCTAGTGAGCGCTGTTTCAACAAAGATGAACGCATACCAACTCGCTCAAGCTTCCATTCTTATGCATTTTCAGCGCAGCTTAAGAAACTAGGGTCCTTAAAATTACGTATGTGTGGATTTTCTATTAAAGGAACACGCCACCTAATACTTACCTAGTGATGTTGCACCTCAGATATGCATGATCTTTACTTTTTGATCGACAACGTTCACAAGTATGAACAGCCGTACCAGTTCAAGACGGCTGGCCCTTGGGCAAGTGGTTCAACTTTGGCCGAGTGGCTGAATCGAGGGACGTGCCGACAAACAGAAAGACAGACAGACAAAGACAGACCAAAATTTCTGCGTTTAAAGGGGCCCTGCAACACTTTTCGAGCATGCTCAAAAAGCGCTGCCGATCGGTAGTCGAGGCTCTCGAGAACACGCGAGCCAAATATTATAGCGATGCGCACGGCCTGGAATTTACAATAAATTCTCAAAGTCAGCTGAAAATCGCTCCCTCTTCTCTCGACAAATGATGTATTAGTCCGCAAAGTATGACGCGATTGTCGGCAGTTCCACCATTGGCTGATGTTATAATCACGATAACACCCTCATTATTACTTTCGTTGTTAATTTTGAGTTCAGTAAGTAGATAATATGCATGTTTATATTCTGTTATCGCGTTAAAAACACCGAACAAACATTAATATTAGCACTTCCGGTCTCACCGACAGCTCGTCTGCTCGTAGTTGCGTGGTTCCGTTTTCTTCGCCATGCGCAGTGCCGAAAACGTGAATATTTCTGTGCTTTTGACCATCGCCGGTTGCCGTTGAGAGCGGCAGCCGTTCGAGTGTTGCCTCGTCAGCTGGGAACTGCATCGTCGGCACGTTCTCACGACCGACCGAGGCAGCCGTGCAGCATGTCTCCGATAACAATGCTGGCGTCCGGTAATGGCGGCGCTTCGGGGTCGTCTGCCAGTGCCGTCTTACGAGGCGGTGTATCGGAGTATGGGCCGAAACCGATCTCAGCTGTCATTCATTCCAAACGAGCGCGCAGGTTTGCTTCCATGGTTGGCAAAGCGATGAAAACACTACGGCGTTCGAGGTGCACACCCAACATTACCAAACCGACGCGCAGTTTTCAAGCACGCGCGATACGGCTCCGCTCGACGAGAACGACGCAAGCCGACCGGAAGTGGCGGCACAGACCACGTGGCTGCGCCCAGACGTCAGAGAGAAAAAAATGAAGAAAAAATTTCCGCCGGCGCTCTTGGGCGGAGCCTCGCTCGTCTGCGCTCCCTCCCTAGACTCGCTGCCTAGCTCTCCGCGCGCTCGCTGCGTTGAGTTGAGGGAGAAAGATGCGGAACGTGATCTCTATAATTTGGTAACACCACTTAGACTTGACGGATTCGAAAAATTTTTGCGGCATATGACTCGTGAAGAGTCATACGTCAATAATGAGACTATTCCAATATAACTAAGAAAGGTGTTGCAGGGCCCCTTTAAGTTCCCCAAGAAAGACTATCGTCTTTAATACTCTGCACTATTTACGTGACGCATTTTCACAGAAATGTCCATGTCCACAGGATATCACTAACACATACCACTAGAGGCAAAGATATACTCTGACGTAGCGAACGGAAGACAGCGCATGCGTTGGGGTCCACTGCGGGCCAACACTTGCGTATATACTGAATACCACCTAGACTATTGACTAGTCTAGGTGGTGGTGCTATGCTCCGACTACGCGATGCAGCCGGCGTGTCTGGCGCCGTCGGACGCTTTGCAATGTCGCCGCCGCATGGATAGCTCCGCTTCTATTTTTCGACGTTCGCACCGGGTTGCGTCGGCTTGCTATCCCAGACTTCCTCGCGCAGATAACTAACGAAGCGAGAGGCAGCACCTGAGGTCGAAGCACGTGTTCATGCAGCGTCTTTCCGCGCATGCGTCAGACGGTTGGTTGGGTGCAAGGAGGTTCTATAGAACCTCTGGAGTGGCAGTCCCGGCCGCCGCCAACGGGAGCAAGTGAAGCCGCCGGCGGCCATGTAGCTAGAGGAAAAACAGGGCGCGACCGCCATAGACGGCAATGGGATACGCGCGACGCGCGCGTTGGTTTGCAGTCCCACAATCAAAAAATGAGATGGAAACTGCTTTGAAGTTACACCCACGAACAGTTGCCTCTTCTCGTTTATGAAACAAATTATGTCATTCACCCATTGTCAGCTGCAGACTTTCAGAATAATCTGTATTGTCGAAGGGGTGCTTCGTATATCGAGCGCGCTGGCGCACTGTAATTACATATGTGCAACTAGGAACTGGGTTTTTGTGATGTAACGGCGTCAGTGTTCAAGGGGTAACCACAAGCTAACGTGGAGCACACTTATTCTCTTTACATAAGCACACATATCCATCACGCGAACATTTGGCCAGAAGGAGGATTCGCAAGCATTAACCTACGTGGGCGACGTGTGCCAGCACGGCAAGCGCAGCGCAAACAGCCTCGAAACGAGGTAGCTCTCGCCCTCTCAGACTAGACGCATAAGAAAGTAAAGCAGCCGCGTCCTTCGGTGTTTCGGTTCCGGTTTTGTCGGATTTCAAAAGAGTTACATCTTGTTTTGCCGCAATTTCTTCTTTTTGTAACTATTTGTGTTGAAGCTACGTCAAGGAGGTAGAAACTTAACAGGCTTTTGTAGATGCACTGGGAAAGCAGGAAAAATTGTAGGTACTACACTGCCAGGCCGTCTGCCCCGTTCTGTCGAAGCAGCATTCTGCGAAGTGAATAGAGCAGAGGTGGTTGGTTGGTTGTTCCTTGGCAACCTGGCGCAACCCACCGCGGGGGATCGGCCATGAAACGTACGGGCGGCACCTTATTTTAGAGATAAAATTGTTTTACATGGAACAGAGGTGGTCAGACTGGTCGAGCTGGTCACCGTCCTTAGCTCTCTAACCACTCCTTCGACCGGCACGTTCCCAGTTAGAATGCTGCGCGCAGTCTTTTGGAAACATATGTAACACGGATAATCACGTCATGGAATGTTGCGTTTGCCAATTCCTCGATAAACATGCATCAAATTCGATATCCATGCACCGGATAAATATGCATGCACGCCGCCAGTCTTGACTTGCAAGAAAACACCAGAAAGCTCGGAATTCTAAGGGCGTTCAGACTTCTTACTCCTACCAATAATGCTCGGTACGTCCAGCTAGGCTGCACCCACTTCGTGTATACACTTAAAAATCACGTACAACGTCGTGTCAGCGAACATTTAAAGCGTAACATTTTCGTCGCTACAACTGTACGCATGGATTACATGTACGCGCACCTTTCAAATTGTTTCCAGCTTAACAGCATGCACGAAAAACAGACAATCGTCAGCGAACGAAGTGAGGACACTTATACGTGAAAAGTGATCCCAGGCGTCTTCTTATTGCGATTTGTGCAGCGATAAGCGACGTACGAAGTCACCATGGCCTCGTAAAATGTTTAACTGCTTTACAAAAGCATGCCACCGTCCCCAAAGACAACTGCTACGGCGGGGCAACGGAGCGCACTCCGTCGTCTGCTTCCGAGTTTTTCCTTTTGCAATATGGCGGCGACCGGCTTCACTTACGGAGGCGCCACCTCCACTCCAGAAGAAATAGTATATAACCTCCTTGGTTGGGTGTCAGCGTTGTCGGCGCTGCTGCAGCCGGTTGTAGTGCAGAGCATCCAACGTTTAGAGGCGAAGCTCCTTATAGCGGCACCCGTTCGTCCCTCGTAGCGTAGTATGTAACCAGTCTTACGCTTTGACCTGCAAGGTGGTGCCGGTGGGAGATTTTTCCTGTGCGTTGTTGAACAATAAAAAATTCGCAGCGTTAGCTAAAAGCCGACTTCTTCTGTCTCTCATTCCCATTAGCAGCCATTCTTTACCTCCAAGGTAGTGCCTGGTGAGATTTCTCCTGTGCGTGATTAAACAATAAAAATTTTGTTCAAAACGCCGTTGATTGATGAAATAAACCAACAAAAGACGCCAGATGTTTTGTAAAAGCAAAACGAAAGAACGCCAGATGTTTCTAAAGCAAAACGAAAAGACGCCAGCTGCTTAACGAAAGACGCCAGATGTTTTCTAAGCAATGGTTTTCTAAACAATGAAAATTCACAGCGTACATGTAAGATTAAAGTGCGCTGCAAGTCGTCATAACTCATCGAACCTTTAGTATAAACGCGCCCGATCTCACGTCGGTGATGTCGTACTGGGCAGAATTCACGGAAGATTCACGGTTTACCGATGAACCTCCGCAGCTTCGCCCACTCATCATCATTCACTCCGTGGATATGCTATGATTTTTTTTGTCAGCTCACCGTCGTCGGCGTGGCGCGGTGCGCTGAAAACGCTAGAGTATAACTTGGCCTTAAGGACTGACTTACCTGAACAGTTAATATAAGCTAATGTGTTCAGATAAAATGGTGAACGATTCAGAGTATTGTGTAGTACTCTACTATGGGAGAGCTCTATGCAGGTCTGCCGGTTTTACTTGGGTAGACACTTGGGTACAGTGGCAAGGACAGTAACATATAAAAATTACTGTTTAGAATAAGTTTATTTACACTATGTACAAAAACAAAAACTTGATAACATTTCGGTAATCAGGGGTACATACACATCGGTACAGCTATGTGTTACGCCAAACATCGCTAAGCATTATGTTTATAAAAAGGTTATTTCATCCGAGGACGCTACTAATACTTGGGTACAGTGTCGTAATCAAGAACAGTAACGTACACAATTGTCTAAGCACTATGTACATGAAACATTTTTCCACAGATGTCCAAGTCCACAGGACGTCTTCAACACATGCTACTGTGGGACACATACACACACATACAACAACCTTATTTTCACATAATATAGATGACTTCGTGAACATACAAGCACATATGTACAACAGATGTTATGACGCAGGCAATGTTTAGAAGAAAATTATTCCATCAAAAGACGCTACAAACACTTAGAAACAGTGTCTATACAACAACGACATACCATTTACAAATGACTGACAAGTGAACATGTCAGCATATATGTACAGCAGGTGATGTTATGGTACATGTAATTTAAATAAATGTATACAGTTTTAGCATGAAATGTGTATATACAAGAACCCACACACCTACGGGAACATGCACACACAGAAATAATCAATGCAAACAGATTATACGCATTAACAATTCGGCAGGTCCCATTTACCTATGGAATCGATGTTATGCGAAACATGCGTGGGATGGTGGCTGCGGCGTAATTTTTCACATTGAGCGAAACGTAATGGAATGACGCTAGAGAAATGTGGAAGTGGTATACGCACACTCATATGTTGAGGAGTTGCATATGTATCATATAACCAGTTGTTTGCAGTTGCGTAACGATGCCAACAGCTGCACGGCTGTTACCAACACCAGACGCGGTAAGCTGATATGTAGTGCTTATATTCTTCAATACTGGATAGCGCGAATCCGAACAGGACAAAGAAGGAATACAGATGCACAGGACAGAAATTACTTGCAAGTAAGCTTCATTCAGGAGTTTCCCGAAATATACATACAGCCGAGTGGCACGCGCAGGCGCACTGCACGTACCTTAGGCTGACAGTCCGAGTCCCAGTTACAGTTATTCTTATACTTGTCCGTTATGACGGAGAACGCACGCACGTTTCACGAACCCGTGTGTATGTGTAGAAGGGGTTCTTGACAGTTCTTGAACAAGGTCATGATCACCGTGATCAGTGAGTGCCAGCAGCTGGACCGGACTTCTTAATCGGATCCGTTCGGGATCGCTGCTATGAGGAGTTCAAGTGTAGTGAAGCGCGAGGTATAGTGCAGCTGATGGAAATGCTGGATGCCTCTTACGATGAAATGATCTATGATGCCTCCTGTCGTGGACGTGGCAGAGAGGTCTTTTGATGCCCTGTCTACATCCGAGCCGTCTTTCACGCAGTATTAGGGTCAAGTGTTGTTGGGTCTTGATAAATCAATGTTGAAGTCATCGGTAAGGATGAGAGGCCTGGTTCTTTCAGCAGATTTATTGTAGGAAACATTGACCTCACTTTATGCGCAATCCACATGGTCCACGTTGCGGACCACGTGGACGAATGGATGGTAGTTGAGCGTCTTCCAGGGGTGTTTTTCTTCAACTTTCTCACTTTCCTTCCGTCTGCCGCGGTGGTGTAGCGGTTACGCTGCTCGGCTTCTGACCCAAGGCCGCGAGTTCGATTCGGGCCACGGCGGTCGCATTTCGCTGGAGGCAAAACGCTAGATGCCCGTGTACTGGCGATGTCGGTACACGTTAAAGAATGCCCGATGGTCAAAATTTCCGGAGCCCTTCGCTACGGCGTCTCTCATAATCATACCGTGGTTTTGGTACATAAAACCCCAACAATTATTATTATCACTTTCCTTGCGTGTTAATGTGTGTGTTCACGGTTACCGTGTTGGTTGAGACTGTGTATCACCTGTGGCACATACCCGCATAACATTAACTCTGGTTTACGGGTATGTGCCACACGTGACTGAGAGAAAGGGTTTCGTGACGTACGCGACAGGTATTTTGCGTTATACATGCCACGACCAGTGAATCGTGTTCGTCATACACCGATTCCCTGCCATGCCAATTTTTGTATATTACAAGTTATGGAGACGACCAGGAGAGCGCTCAGACGTAGGCGGCTAGATAGATAGATAGATAGATAGATAGATAGATAGATAGATAGATAGATAGATAGATAGATAGATAGATAGATAGATAGATAGATAGATAGATAGATAGATAGATAGATAGATAGATAGATAGATAGATAGATAGATAGATAGATAGATAGAAATGGCCAGGCCAAAGTGCCTGAGGTTCGCTAAGAAATGCTTCGTATTTAATAGATCACTGTTTGGTGACCTGGCTGCAAGAACCAGGCCAGATCAAAAACTAGCGGCACACGTCCATTAACTACCGGCAGGAAGCGGCACGATCACTGCCGTAGAAATTCCTCTTCCGTTCCAGAATCGGAAACAGAGCACGACGACGGTGACCCGCTGCAACAGCCTCACACCTGTTACGTCACAAACAAAAAGCCCCAGCAGGAATTAGAAGGTGTGCAAAGAATATACAGAATTGAATGTGTTTAGAAAAAGTTTATTTCATCGTAGGACGCTACGAACATTTAGAAACAGTGTCCGTACAACATAAATAATTACAGGCTCATAGGAAGCGTGATGCGTTGTAACCTTGGTTGTAACTGTGCTGGTCTCGAAAAACAGTTGAACTCCATTTAAAAGGGGCATTGAAACTGTCACCACTTTTGAGAGCTAAACAGATATGCCATATTGAATCGATTCCGCTTGGATGTGCATGAAAAGTGGTATTTACTCGCTAGGCAGGTAGTAGTATGCTTATTGTATTCTATGGCCCCCTTCTTTATTGACTACAGCAGAAAACGCGGTTGTACATGCGTGCATTGAAGTGCGTCCGACACCGCGGAAAGCGCAGGCAACGCTGCACCGTGTGCACACAACGGCACGCGGTAGCTTCGCGAGATCGAACTTCTTTCTCTATGCGATCTATGGCGAGAGACACCGTCAAAAGTGATGGTTGAGGATTGTGTTATATGTGCGGCGACTCCGGCCCCTTTTTCAGGAAGGAGAGTCCTTGGGTGCCGCAAGTTCCAGCCGCGGAATCTGATATTTCCGCGACCGGAACTTGCGGCAGCTAAGGGTTCTCCTTCCCATTTAAAACTACCTAAAATCAGAACATGATTCTTAGAGAAAGAAACGCGAGCATCTTCTTGTGTGCGCGCATTTGTGTAAAGAGCTTAGCAACGGCTCTACCATGGTACGCCACACCTGCACTTCCCCACATCGAACCACCGAAAGCATCAACGTTAACTTAAAAGCTAAACGTATGTGATAGGCATTACATTGTGAAGGAACCCGCTCGACTACGCAACGTGTGTTAAGCGCACTTCTGTTATCACTTCAAAATCGCAAAACGAGAGGGACAATCATCCGCTGGCTACGTTACGGAGAGCAGGCAGCTTATTGCAGCACGGTGCACGCTGAGATCCTATACGCTTGCGTTGGAAATTCCAATTAGAAACCCTTCTCGCCGCTCGCAGAAAACCCGTGTGTCAACAAGCAGGTTGCAGAAGCCCTGTCGGCGAGAGTTTCGCGTTTTCAATAACTCGCCCCCCGCTCGAGGCCTACAGTACGCTCTATGTAATCTCGGTGCGCACGTGTCGCACGTTCCTACTATACGTAGAGTCGGTTACAGTAGCTAGCCTTAGGGTGATTTCGTGAGCGCGTGCGTGTCTACGAGCAGGAGAGCGTGAGCGAACCTCCTGACGAAGACGATCTTCCTTAATATCCCCGCCCGGGCCACTGGCTGCGAGGCCCTGGAAAAAACGCTTGGTCGCGTATATCTCGTTTATTCAGCCGACTCTGTGAGTCACGCAGTCATTTCCTAGCACCACGTCAACAATCCTAAACAGCTGGCCTCCCCGCAATTTACGACTCTTTCCCTCTTTCCTCTCGCCTGTCTACTGGTTGTCCTCTTCCTCTTTCTCGGTCTCACATCTCTGTCCTGTTGACCTCACCGGTGCTACCGCGTTCCTGCATTCACAAGATTTACTTCGCCTTCACTCTCACCAATGCATACGCGAGTGCAAGCGCCCCTAAGCTAATTTCCTGGAGGCCTGACCCCTGCGTAGTGGTTTCACTGCAATGAAAAAAAGAAAGAGAGTTATAGAAAGAGTTATAGAAAGGAGGAAGAGTAATCAGAATAAAGAGAAAGAAGATGGACAGAAATAATTAGGAAAAGACTTCTCGTTGTTCCATTTTCGCCGATTGGTTTAAGTTTAACTGCAGAAAATGTTCTAAATTTCGGGACCTCTGTTTTGGGACATTGTCATAGAGAAATTTTTGATGCTGTGTGTAATTTCATTTTAGCAACTAAACGTATTCCAACGTAAGGTATAATTTAAGAAATACTGGAAAAATACTCGCGACATAATTATAAAATGTGATTAAAAGTAAGTCACAGAGTCAAATTTGGTCGGGCCAGGTAAACTCAGCTATCTGGTCGGCTCAAAACTGTAATTAATGTAAGTATCCTCCATAGGCTATAATACCTTTTGTAATTTGATTGCTCTGTATCTTCGCGTTTTTTTTTCTACTTTAGTAATAGGGAGGTAAAAAAAATTAATGTAATTATCATAGTGGGTATGTGCCAAAATTGGTAGGCTTCAATCAATCAATCAATCAATCAATCAATCAATCAATCAATCAATCAATCAATCAATCAATCAATCAATCAATCAATCAATCAATCAATCAATCAATCAATCAATGTTCCCCGCTCTCCCGTCGACTTGTGCTCCGAACGTACTCCCCTCTATCGGTAGAGGGACAAAGTGATTGTCGGCCTCCTATACAGCTTTGCCCTCCCATTTCTCCCTCCTGCACTGACAGCCAGCGTTCACTGCTCGTCCGACCCGAGCGCGATGAGGCGGCGTCCCCTTCTCCACCGGCTCCCCGCACCGCGGCTCCCCATCACCGCCACAACGACGGCTGGCCAGCCCTAACACGGTTCGAGAGCCTCGTCCCCCAGCCTCCCCCGACGGCGTGCTGTGCCGCTTGATGGCAGCCGCACTTTCGAGAAACGACGCTTAGCTGTATCGGCGTGCGGGGAGCGCCGACGAAACGAATGCCGAACACCGAGGCTCGTTATACGAAGCTATGAGAGCAACACGTTGGGAGCTAGAAAGCTGGGACGCGGGAAAGCGTAACAGCACGCACGTAAGCGTTAACGTTGGTTACTGGGGCTGTAAAATATTTCTGCCATTTCTTTCTTAAATTTCTCGCAATGTTACTTCGGAGGAACTTTCTCACAGTGCGCCGTAGTTCGCGAGAAGCTAAACTGGGATCCGTCAAACTGTATGGCTTCTTGCTACACAAAAATGGATTGCACTTTTGCCTTTCGTGTGTTTCTCGCGTGAACCCGAACATTTTGCGTTAGGAACTGCTGTAAACACGCGATGAGGTGGTCTGTCTAGGAGTATCGCTTTAAGTCAGCGAATCTCTCTTCCTTTGAGAGCAATGTCAATATTCCGGGAATGGAGCAAAGACAGCAAACCTTCCAGTTGCAAGCATTGTCCCTTGCGTATATATTCGCTGAGATAACCCACGTGATCCTAATTTATCTTAAGTAGTACATTAACAGTGCTTCTGCGAATCCACACAAGTAGATATTGCACAATGTCGGATGCGGATAAGCTCATTCGAAAAGCGGCAAGCCAAAGCATGTTTTACTACGAAGTTCTCAAGAGCGCGTGAGAGTGTACGTTTAAAATTTATAAGCATCCTAACGATGTCCCCATAAAGCGGCCTCAAAGCGAGTTCGATGCCCTTAGAGCCAACACTATGATACGCGCTTTAACTCAGGCAGGTTTATGAGGCACCAAAGTCCCGCCGCGCTCTCCCGTTCTAACACTGCAGTACAGGCTAACTGCGCGAATACCACTGCACGAATACCACAAAAAGAACAAGTGCTTACACATGTTCCATGTAACTGTTTCAACAGCAGCAAGCGCAGCTAGACTATATGACTGTGGCTGCTTTTGTCATTTATACTAGTTTATCGTCAAGAGGTTACTGACTCTCACGATCGAACACTATTTATACCCTGGCATGGTTAGAGAGGCCTTCCATGCGCTGTGTTGCAGCGCGAATTGTAAGGCGTCAAGTACGGTGCGTCCCAACTCCCGAAACCCCGGCGGTCCTCTCCCCACTCCTAAGCCGAATGGCCGCGGGATAGCGCCACGCTGTGATCCGAAATCCGGAAGGAGCGCTATCCCACCGACGCTGCTAAAAATTGATACCCGCAAAAGAAAAGTTTGATTTTTCTTTCAGAACAAAAGGAACCATCACGACAATGGATGGAGGGAACAAAAGGCGAAAAACAAAGCGCCCCGTTTGTGCGACAAAAAGAAAATGAAATTGAATAACAGACGCACACAACACAAGATACGAAGCTATTCTCTAAAGAAATGTTCAAAAATACCTCAAATCGCAAACGGAATGTTTCGCGTGAAGCGATGGGCGAACGTTATTGATTGAGGACCAGAAGTAGCTTTGGAAAAGAAGAAACAGAAAACTGCTTCGAACGGCTGTCCTGCTCTGTTTTGTATCGTGTGCCTTTTAGGCGAATACATCTGATGCAAACGCCGTTTGACCTCTGGGCCTCATTGTGCCCCCGGATACTTATAACGGAGTGATCGAAGGCTACGGAATTGAATATAAACACCTCTATTATGCAATGTAATTCTATAAGCAGCAGTACAGACAATCTGACGAGTATTTCGGAGCTAACTATACCTCGCTGAAGAAAGGGATCATGACAAAAAGAGCAGACATATTAGAGTGATTATTCCGTATCAGCAGTAGTAAGAATCGAGCATTGAGTCACGTCAGAAAATTTTACTGGCTCTACGTATAACATATTTTAATAGTTAACAGCATTTTAACTACCTGTGTTATTGCTTTACTCCTCATCCGAGCATTATAGCTTCAGTAATTTCAGCCGATAGACGATGCTCATATATTTATAAGAAACGAAAGGAATAAACCAAAGCAAAGTGTGAAGTCATTCCTGTAGAACAAAACACAGTTAGCTATAAATAAGGTGTGCATTTAACTTTGTGTTACATTTCTCTCGATCTATCAAACCTAGTTTCTTTTTTTTTTCTGTTCGAACAGCACAATTTTTGTCTAGCTCCCTCGCGGCTTCACTTTTTTTTTTAAAGCCTCACTTCCAGAGCCCGCCATTTTTCTTTCATCATACACAAAACATACGTTAAAGAAAAGTGCACTTTTTTGTGCGTGCAGCGAGCTTTCATTTTCTATTGATTACTCGAAACCTGTCAGGAACAATTTTGAAATTTACGAAGCTCTTTGGCTTCGTGTCCATTCTGTTCGGTAGAACTCAATTAGTTTTGATTCCAGCATTTCCTCGAAGAGTAATAACCTCTACGCTTATGATGAGCCGAAGTAGGCGAGCACTGGGACAGTGATTTGTTTCACTAGAAAAAAAAAGAAAAACATTGTGCAAAAGGGGCGCTTATGTCGCGTCCCACTGCTTCAAAAAATAATAAAATAAATAAAATAATATATTAATAATAAGCTGAAGGAGGGGAAAAAATGTCGTGGAATGATTTGAAGCTTCGCGAGAAAGCGCTGAGCCCCGAATATTTTTTTTCACAGTTTCGCATTTGTCGTGTTCATTAAAAAAAAGAGAGAGAGAAAAAAAACGTGACGTCTTTCTTGAGTCATGCCTTACATGAGTAATAACTTCGTTGCTTCGGCTCTCGAATCCGCATCGCTAATACGCGTCGATGCTACTACGCTTTATAACTTATTTTCTTGATTATTAACTGTTGTAGGTCACAAGTTCAGCGAAGCTTCGTGTTACTATATGGACCTTATGTTGTAAATCGTGCTTTGTACTTTGGGCCGGTGATATATTTCGCCGAAGTGTCGCTCTTATAGTGCACTTGTTTTAGCGCAGTGTCAGTTGCTGTACTGGAACAATCGCGAACATCATCGACACTTCGATAAGTTATAGGCGAGTCAATGATAAATTGTGCGAATCGTGCGGACGCTGCAGTGCATTTTTTCGGACCAACAAGAGCCTGAAAGGACGGATCTCCGACATCATTCGACGAATATCTTTCTATGATGAAACATTAACGAATGTTATTGAGTGAAAACTGCTTTTTGCGTTTATTTTCAGCGTAATCTGTGTAGCATACGTAGAGCTGCAACTGCCGTGACCAGCTCATTAAGCGGCTTGCAATTATACGGGTGTAAACATTGTCATTTATTTCAAACATAAAAACATGCACAGATACTTTATCCGTGGATAACATGAATTTGAAAACATACCACGATTTTTTTATTTTGAATAAGTGAAAGGGAAGTAAAGGTCAGCAACCAAATTGATGCTACGCGCCATAGAGATAACCAAGTGAATAGGAGCTACACTCTAAGAAAAAGATCACACCATCTCCCGCTAAAGGGGACCATGAGGCGATGCGAAGCAGTGTTTCGGCATGTAGATCCCGCGTTTCAGAGGTGGAGTGGAGAGGGGGAAAGGGGAGAGGGGAAGTGGAGAGGCGGAGGGGAAAGGGGAGGGGAAGGGGAGGGGTGATGTGGAGAGGGGAAAGGAGGAATGTAGATGAGGATGGGAAAGGGAAAGGGGGAGGTGAAATGGAAAGGGGAGAGGGGAAAGGGAAGGGGTGTGGAGGAGTGGAGAGGAGGATGGGAAAGGGAAATGAGAGGGGAGAGGGAAGGGGACAGGAGGAGCGGCGAGGGAAAGGGGAGAGAGGGAGTGGAAAGGGGAAGTGGAGAAGGCTTGCGCAGGCGCAGTAAGGGTGGTCACGCCGCACACCACCACCACCACCACCACCACCGGATTGAACTCCGCTATAAGATGCGTCACATCTAAAAAAGAGTATGTGGGACACCTTTCGGGGAGTCTTGACTTGCCACGCATATGGCTCTCTTTAAAGAAGCACTTTAACTCTATGGCGGGTCACACGGCTCTCCAAAGAGAGTATAATGATCTACAAAGAGAGTTGACGTGCCTCTTTAAAGAGAGTCATATACGTGGCAAGTGAAGACTCCCCGAAGTGTAAGAGTGTAAGAGGTGTGAAGCACCCTCGCAGGCCGCGTGGCGTGTTTCCGTATCCTAAGGAGTGCAACAGCAAAATTTCGGTCGCCGTCAAATGCGAAAGTCACGTGACTTGAGCAGAAGCGTCACGTGTGACGTCATTGGTAGACACAGCATTAATGAGAACTAGCAGACAAGAGAGCCAAGGAAAGCATAGAGGATGTTATTTGTAGTAGTTATGATGTAAACATGAAGAAAGTAAAGTCGACGAAGTAAAGTGGAGAAAGTAAGTCGACGGCAAGTTATCTTTTCGTCCGCTTAACTTTTGTTCACATTTACACTATAATTACTACAAATAACATCCCCTATGCTTTCCTTGGATTTCTCTTCTGTTGGTTCTAATTAATGTTGTGTCTAGCAAAGAAAAACGAGCCCTTAAAATTCCCCTTCTTTCGTTCAGTCATTGGCAGAGTTATGGTGGCTCGTCGCTGTCGTATGCTTGCAATATAGCGAGAACCGCCTAGTGCCACGGCGTAGGTTGCCAGCACCCCCAGTGACGCGGGCCAACCTCTGACACTTTCAAAATAACCATAGTGACGCAACGCCAGGCGGAACCTTTCCTTCCATTTAAGTTTTACGGTGGTGGGATCACTTCATACCCGACGTTTCCGCTAAGGTCACGTGACTCTACCACATGTCACAGCGATCGGAAGTTATGCTATTACGCTCTTTAGGACACGGAAACACGCGGGGGTGTAGGGCTAAATGAAGTGAAGGTGCACGAAAATGTCCCCAAGTTGTTTTGCTGACGTAAGGCGAAATAGACGAATATGATGATAATGACGTCGACATCAAGAACAATAGAAGCTGGTCATGTAAAATTGCTCAAATAAAGAGCTGTCTTGTTGCTCACTAGAATGGGCTCGTAGTGTCTTCTTGAACATAGCCAGCTTATGCATGCCTTATTTTTAACGTTTGAAGAACGTTCGTCAATAGGTTTTTATTGGAACTGTTGTACTTAATGAACTCATCACTAAAATATTCGGCAGATCCCACGCATTGTGGGAATTCATTTCATGCGAAGCAGTCAGCGAGTACTATGCTGTATTTTATGGCTTTCAGCCAAGTGTTACGAGGTGGTTCGACGTGTTTTTGTAAGTGTAGTAGGTTTGTGCACATCGTGGGCTTGCCAGGCACGTCGACAACACTGGCGTTTGAAGGGTAGCTTATGGTGCGACGTAACGTCAGCCCTCACGTTAGAGTACATAAGTCAGTATTATCGAAACTAAGTACACTCTATGGTGCAATCATGCGAATATCATACGTAACTTGCGTTAATGTATTCCTCCAGGTTCGAGCAATACTTCAATATAGCTTGCTTAATCATAGGAATATAAATGTAATGTTTATTAGACTGCTATAAAAGCGGAGCCAACACTGGAACCACAGACGTTAATCTGATATGACGCCTGTATCGTAGGGGTACACATGTAGTGTTTATTGGTTTCTTGTAAAATTAGATAGCCAGCACCACAAACGCAATTGACGTTGCGCCGACATTACGCCTACATAGGCTATTCTCCCAAACCAGTTTATAGACCTGGCGTGGCTCTGTGGTAGAATACGTGATCGCCACGCAGGATGCTTGGGTTCGATTCCTGCTGTGATCCTAATATTTATTCTTTCGATTCGTCGGGTAAACGCTGCCGATGTTCTTTCTTAACGCTCTCGCATTTAAATTACCAATGTCTGTTCTCGCCGTTCTTGGGTAGATATAAACTGTCAATCACCTGTGGCGCATACCCGTACACCGCGGCCCGTGGTAAACGGGTATGTACCACCCGTGTAAGGTGGAAAGGGTTTGACGACGTACGCGACAGGATTTCCACGTTATTCATGTCATGACCCGACAGTCATATTCGTCAAATCCTCTTACCCTCACATGCCAATTTTGGTCTACACCACTTTAAGGAGGCGATCATGAGGGCACCCAGACGGAGGCAGATAGTTCAGTTCAGTTCAGTTTTATTTCCTTAAAGGCGCCCATTCAGGGGGTGCTACATAAGGGGTGGGATTACAAATAAATGACAAACAGCGAAGATTCAGTTAACATCTTAACATAATTAATATTCAATTAACATAGATAGATAGATAGATAGATAGATAGATAGATAGATAGATAGATAGATAGATAGATAGATAGATAGATAGATAGATAGATAGAAACGCTCAAAGTGCCAAAGGTTCGCTAAGAAATGCTTCGCATTTAATAATTACTGTTATAATTGCCGGCCGTACCAGTTGGGCTAAACCACATTAAAATATTCTACGAGTGCTTGAAGTCTGTAATGCATACCGAATTGCCGCTCTCGATCACCTGAACCTTCGAAGCTGGCACACACTTCACCAACAGCTGTGTTCAGTTCAGTGCCTCGCACACGTGTTCGCCACATGCTCTCTTTTAGACGCTGGGTCCCGCTGAGGCTAGCTAAATGAAGCAGTGCCTGTTTTCGTCCTAGCTTCCCACTGAGGCTAAAGGAAACCGCAGCATCATTCACGCGTTTCACGGAACGGCGATTCGCTAGGTTTTGTACTTGACCATTTGTGAGCATGCGCAAAACGGTCACGTGCTTCCCTCACCCCCCCCCCCCCTTCTTCTACAAGCATTTTCTTTTTTTCTTTTTTTGGGGGGTGGTGGTGGGGGGCATTTCCAGAACTTAGGCCATGCAAGTACGCACACAGTTTTGCTCACAAACCGTAATGGTTTGTGAGCAAACCATTACGGGTTAAGTGAGATGAGTCATTTCCCGTTAACCAAGCCCCAGCTCCATAACTGAGAACCAAAAAGAACGCGTGAGGTCGACGTTCCATGCTCTCTGAAATGCCTCCCGAGCACCTAGACACGACCGCAGAAGCCTACGCTTCCGGGTAAGCACAAACATTACGAACGACGGAGCAAGCGAAAGAAGGGGAATATATTTTCTTTTGGACGCTCTTCATCTGCAGCTCGCTTTCAAGGGCGAAATATCCACACAGTCCACCACACACACACTCGAAGCTGTAGCCCTGCACAAAATACGGGACCCATTGCTAGAGTGTACTAGAACTTCTAGTACACTGTACCATTGCTGTCGTATACACACGAGCGACAGCTGGTGGGTGTACACGGTACGAACACCATGCTGTAGTACAGTGGAGCGGCCGCAGGAGGCAATAGGCCATTCTATAGTATACGGCCACACAATGCACGCGACAGCTCGACGAGAACCGCAAACCGATTAAAGGGTGTGGCGTATATTTGTGGCGCCGGGGTCGCTATTGCTGGTGTAAACGTCATGCACAAACACCGCTCATCGGCACCTCTCAGGTATTTTGCACACATCCGCGCTTTAATAATAAAAAAATAAATAAAAAAAGGAAAAAGAGCCGAACAGCAAATGAAATAAATATCGCAACGTAGCATGCGGTGCGCTAATTGGGGCTGAACACGAAATTTTGGGCGCGGTTTGGTTCCACCGTAGTCACGTGTCGGCATCGGCGGCGGCTCAAAAGGGCTCCGATCAGCCCTCGGGGGAGGCCGTGGCTGCAGCGAAATTTTTTGCTCTTTTCTAAGTTTGATTTTTCTGGCATTTCGTGCTGCTTTCTTCGCTCTTTCAATCTTTCTTCGCGCGGTACTAAAGCAAGCTCAAAGCGCTTCACTCCCGCGAGGATAATTTGCCAGCCCAGAAATGATTAATTAACACCCGGCAACAGTTATATACGCTAGGCGCAAGTAGCAATGATAATAAAAGAAGAAGAAAATAACTGTTACAGTTGGGCGCGTGTTCGGGCTATGTACAACCCGTTCGTACGGCGGAACGGCGAGAGTAAAACTAATTGTGTTTACTCGACCACCACTTTTGATTACGAGTGAATGAAGAAAACGATCTCGAGTATCGTTATTGAGCGTTTGTCTTAGAAGGACAACGCCCTCGAGCTCACGATTCTTAGGCACGGCAGCTGACGAAGGCGCGTTTGGATGCGAAGAACGCAACGCTTGAGCAAACAACGCCTCTTCGGCGAATTCTTAATGTACCCGAGTCAGGCAAAGTAGCAGTCAAAGGACGAGTGGGCTGTAGTTATCTCCGGAACAATAAAAGTCGATGCATGTCATTCAATTAGTTCTGCCACCCTCCAACGGACAAATACAAAAAATAAGTGAATAAAAGCGACTGATATGTTATGCCTCAGCTTTGCTTATGTTTGTGTCTAGTTGTATATAATTCGATACAGCATGTAAAATTTTGCCGCTGAAGAGCCTGCCATCTCCCTAGGCATGTTATGTAAAACTAAGTAAGTACAAACACAAAGAAAAGAACGAAGCACAAAGAACATGTGTAAATAAGCACAGCCTTTACCGATCGCTTATTAAAAACTAGATGCACACCGAATAACGGGAACTTGGGGACTTGACGATGACTTGGGAAACAGTTTCTGACAGTGCCAAGTATAGCGTGCAACGGGCCCTTCTGCAATACTCCCTTCTGTTTTTAACACCCTTTTGTCATACAATGACAGGCATACAAGATCATATCTCATCTAGAAACAATTCGTGAACTTTGCAGAAAAAGCGATTGGGCATGGTAACATAAACAGTTGTCAAATTAGACCATCGTCACATAAACAGATGTTACGTGATTACGGATATTGACCTCTTACAAACTAAACGTCATTTATTCAAAATAAAATATTTGTTATAACTGCACAGAACACACCAAACAACACTAATTAACAGTAGTGACATAAAGCAGACTTCGAATTTCTCAGTAGCCCTGATAGGGCAACTAATATTTAAAATAAAACTGTTTTTCATCACTATTACTTACATATGTGACATGCCGCCACCACTTTCCAGGCATAAGCATTTAGGTAGCATGAAGGTGTTAATAATTTTGAGAGGGTGACACTTCCTTTTTTATGTTTTAGTTTCGAGGTGAGATATTCAAAAGGAGGTTCGGCCTCCACGTGGATATACTATGACCTCAAGTGGCAATACGCGTGTTTTTTTTTTTAACACGAAAGTGTTTTATGCCGGGGTCCACCAAGACTTCAGTGACGTATTTCCGTCACGGAAATGACGTCGACAAAATTTACATGATCTGATGGTAAAGAAAAAGGTTTCGTTAGCGGGCATCAAACCCACGACCGCAACAACAGATGCCGGGCACGCTATCCACTGCGCCACGGTCACAGACTCTAGAAACTTTACAAACGCGCCTTTTATATCTACCACTCTCCCGGTCGGCGGGGTGGTAGTGCCCTCTGGGAGCGGTAAAGTAAAGTAATTCATCATTATTGTAGCTTCCGCGATTAGTACCTGCAACGCGTTACACGTTCGTCCCATTGGACGCGTTTTCAATAGAAGTCCAATTTTGTCAATGCCTTAACACACCGCGTGGTGGCGACCTTAACGCAAGCGTCGTAAAAGCGTCGGCCTCGCTCATAGCATCACGCTAATCAAACCAAAAATGGCTCTACGACGCGCGCCTGCCTCACCTGGCTGTAACAACGCGTTCCCCGCTCACGCGCTCGCCCCGAAAAAAATCGCGGCCGGGCTACCGGGGTGGCACGACGCGCTTTGCGTTTCCCTCTAGTCCGGTCGGGGTGTTCAATCACATTTTAACATGCCGCGGGATGGCGACCAAGTTCTGGGTCCAATATGCGACGCTCTTCTGGCTATCACACCTCGTTCTCTGATTACGCTTTCACCGTTAACTACCACAGCTACCACAAGGCTTTGTTTATTCATTTAACACAGACGTTAGTCGTCGGGATGGAGATGTACCACCAATCATCAAAGTGGGTGCATCCACCTTAAACTGTGCTATAGCTGCCAGACATCAATATACATTGTACAAACTTTCTTATATCAGTGTACAGTAAACATTCAGTTACTTCTGTAAGGGCAGGCTTTATTTTCATGTTATCCCGATTCCTATGACGGAGGGATCAACCATCTTCTTTTTCCTTGTGCAGCCGGGTCGTATCAGACCGAGCGACGTGGCCCTGCTTTTACACGAACCTCCACAACGCGTGGACTTCTCCAACTCGACGGCTGCCACGGTGGCATGCTCAGCGACGGGTTCGCCCGAACCTCGCGTCATCGGCCGACGGCACGCCAATGGAGGACGTGTGAGGACTGAGATACGCGCGCCCAAACGGCTCGCTGGTGCTGCCGCCCTTCCGAGCCGAGGATTACCGACAAGACGTGCACGCAACCATGTACCGGTGCGCCGCTTCGTCGCCATCGTCAGCAGGAACGTCCACGTCAGGACAGGTGAGCGGTTCTGCCACGTATCGCTGTTTCTTGCTCTTCTAACGCTCAACAAGAAGGGAAATCTGGGCTAGTTGGTCATAGTTAATTTTCGATCAGCTTACAGCGCAAGGAAAGCACACTCGATGTGACTTTATGTGCGACAGGATCGGAAGGACTCACAGGGTCCCTTATGCATTCGCCTAAGATGATTAGAAGGCGAAAGCAATTTTTTATTTTTTTCCCAGTCTATTGCGTTGATCCCCCTGCACCCGAAAACTTTCTGCACCTAGCGTGGTTTTGCAACGCCTCTGCAATCGGAGGCACTGCAAGAGGAAGAAGGTGTTTAATGACAAGAAGGAGCGTTCTGCACCTCGTGTGCCTCCGTTATCGGCCCACCTATAACCAAGCGACGATGTGATGTGATGACGCAATCATGTGACTTCACGTTATGTGACATCACAGTGACGTCATGATGCCTCCTCAAATGTTGGCCATCTGTGACGTCATGATGATACCATAGGGTGAAGTCATCACATGATGATTAATATAGAAAACGGGGCACACCTATAAATCGCTTGAGTAGAAACGAACGTCTTAAATAACGCAAAAATGTAAAGAAAGCTGAGTTTAGCTCGATAAATGAAGCGTTCGTTGCTACAAAAAGAGCAAGAGAGAGATGAAGAGGAAGGCCGAGAGGTTAACCAGATATTAGCATCCGGTTTGCTACCTTGTACTGGGGTGGGGAAATAGGGTCAAGAAAGAGGGTGCAGAGAGAGAGAGAGAGGGAGAGAGAGGGAGAGAAACAAAGACAACGCACATACGCACAGGATGAACTAATGAACAACACACTGGAAGAAGGGCGTTCTGATTACTGTCGTTCAGAAATTCCGGTCTATCGCAAAAAGCGCAGTAGCGCTTGCAGGGCCTTCTTCTGCGACGCCGTGTCCTGTCGATGGCGTAGAATTCTTTCTTCCGACAAAGGGCGGTCACCCATCTTGTTGAGCGCGTTGCAAAGAGATAGTCGCTGTGCACTGTACTGTGGGCAGTCGCAAACGATATGTCAAATTTTTCCTTCATTGCCGCAGTGGCCACAGGCTGCGGTGTCGGCCATCCCGATGTGGAACGCATATAGGCGTTGGTAAACGCAACGCCCGACCATAGTCTACACACAAGGGTAGCGTCTACTCGGCGATGCCTCGATGGGACTCGAAGACTTCAGGTTGGGTCGAATGAGTGCTATCGGGCATGCTTGTAGTGCGACTCATTCAAGTGCTACGTGGTGCACTGACGAGCAAGCAAGCGGAGCTTTCGAGCAGTGTTGGTCGTAGAAAGCGGTAGGAGTAGTTCGTGGCGTTCTGTATGGGCTGAGCAGCCAGCTTGATCGACCCGTTCATTGCCGATGATACCGCAGTGGCTAGGTAACCACTGAAAAGTGAGCTGATGTACTTTCTTGGTCAGATGTATTAGCTCTGCAGTCTCCAGTACCAGCTGTTCGTGCGATCCACGGCGTAGACTGCAGTCCCGCTTTAGAATCGCAGAAAATGGTCCACTTGTGTGTCGGTTGGTCAACAATAAATTGTAACGCGCTACGAAGCGCTGCCAGCTCTGCTGCCGGCGATGTCGTTCCATGAGAGAGCTCCATGAGGCGTCTCTGTCAATAATGACACCTAAAAACTTGTACAATCAAGTGTAAGGTATTCATTGGCCGTCGCTCATTACGCTGTAGCTCTTCATTGGTTTGTGCGTAAACGCCACAAGTGCACATTTTTCAGCGCAGATCTCTAGATGTCTATTACGGAGTTAAATAGCAGCTTCAGTGGCAGCCTTCTGAATTCGCGCTTGCAGCTATAGGCGTGTCACAGCAGACGCCCAAACACAAATATCGTCTGTATACATTGACAGTCTGACAGTGCTTGGCAGGTGCTCCTGGAGAGCGATTAGCGTCAGGTTGAATAGTACAGGACTGAGTGCGCCACCCTGGGGAACGCCTTGGTAGCTGTCATGTAGCGACGTGTCGCTGTCCTCGGTGCTCAAGAAAAAATATCGCATTGAGAGAACTGCGTAACCATTGGAACATCCGACCACCCACTCCTACCTATCCGAGAGCGGTGAGGATAGCTTCGTGGGGGACGTTGTCATATGCCCCTTTAAAGGGCCCCTCACCAGGTTTGACAATTTTGAGCCGACGAGCGCAATGCATGCGCTAGGCGTTCACGATTACGTCTGCCAAAATTCGCAACGCTACGCGCCGCGTAAATGGGTCAAATTTCAAGCTGAACGCTGCTTGCCCTTCCTCTCGCGGGCGCGCGCTTTAGAGAATGAGGGGATGACGTACATGAGAAAATGGCCCTGCGTAGGTAGTAGTGCTGTGACGTCGCTCCTCTACGTAGACGACTGTGCTCTGGCGTCGCCAACAGTAGCACGTGACACTGCGATAATTATTTGACACGACGCGTAGTTTTTGTAATTTGTTGCTTGAATGGATGAATAAAACTTGAGAGCAATAATAAAACACACAAACGGAATGTGTGCGTTTTATTTTTGAATTTTTACTGCGAATCGCAGCGAGATTCGAGACTAATCTACCTCCGTTTCGCACGCGTTCGTGTTCTCGCGCTTTGCGCATCGTGCAGACGCCACCCTTTACAACGAAACTAATATTCTACCGCGTTCCAGCGCTCATTAGGCTCATTTATCCTCCCGCGTCTAACTAGATGTTCATGCGGCACACCGCTAGTCTCGCGTCCGTACAAATGTTGCAGCTTTCGCGCTCAGTAATAGCATGAGGGACTATGGTAATAGGTTGAAAGCCAAGTGATCGGCGAGGGCGCATTCGGCATAACTTGCAGAGACGAAGCGCAAAGAACGCCGCCACAACACCGCTCGCGTCTCGGGGGCTCGGGCTGGTTCGGGCGCGTCATGCGCTCGTGACATTCTGTGCGTATGACGTGTTCATGCGTATGCGTTATGTGATCCTTCCGCTCGCGTGCCGAAGAGGGCAGGGAAGGGATTTGGCTTGCGAAGGCTACGCGGGGCGAGCGGCAAGGGTTTGCAGCTCGCCTCCTCGCATTATGGTTTCGCGCCGCTACAAATTATTGTTTTTCTCAGCTTCTAACGTACCGATTAGAAAAATTCTTGTGGCATAATGCTCTTTATTGGGCTCGCAACAACTTGCAATGTCTAACTAAAATTCGCTAGGTCACCTGGTGAGGGGCCCTTTAACATCAAACTACAAGGAAGCGAAGAGACGCTTACCGCCTTTCTCGCGTTGAACGTAAGTGACCAGGTTGACGACACTATCAATCGATGACCGACCACGTCGAAACCACGTCATATCATCTGGGTAGTTGTGATGCTCCAAGTACCATTCTAGGCGTCCTAGAATTATCTTCTCCGTTAGTTCGCTCACGCAACTAGCCAGTGCAATCGGGCGGTACGATGTTAGCTCCAACAGCGACTTGCCAGGCGTCAGTAATGGAACCAGGCGACCGGTCTTCCAGTTTACGGGCACGCTATAAAGCAAAATATTGGTCAGCTACATGATGTAAGAGTCGCAGTTTTATGAGCCGTTCAGCAGCAGTTCATATTTCTACACAGATTAACAAATTATACGTCATAAACCAGAAGGAAATGATTGCCAGAGTCCACTCGATGACCACTAACAGTCGCTGTCACAACGCTGTTGCGCGATGAAAAGCACCGGCGCTGGGAGGAAAGGCTTCATTCTGTCTCTTGCTTCGCCGCGCCTGCGGCACTGAAAGTGCGCAGAAATACAGTGGGCATGAAGCCACCAGCCATCTTGGCTCACTCTTAGCCTTTGTGCCGGCACAGAGTTGAAGCCAGCATACGGCGAGCAGGTCGCATGTACCCTCAGCCGCAGGAGACGTGCTCTCTGCTCCTATAGTCTGCACTTGATCATGTGATCTTCAGATCTGGATGCGCGGGAAGACCCTGCGCAAGTTCATAGTATATACTATACAACAAACAGTTTAGGCTGCCATTAGTAACAATGACAATGATGATAATAATGCCAAGTAGATACTTCTCGCGAATAAGGCTCTACTGTCGGCACTGCTGAGTGGATCTCGCGTGGCTTATGAAGAGCGAAACTGGCTCACGCAGCTCGGACGCTCACGAAGCCGCCCCATAAGCCAGGATTACGCCACCTACGCACCTTCGCGGATGTTGCAAAGATCATTAAGCCTTCGTCTACGCTCTGGCCACTGTAAGCATTTTAAGTTATTACGTGCATCAGCTCCAAAGACTCACGTTAATGAAATATAGTGCCGTGCCAGCCGAAACAAAGATATCATTATCAGGAACACAACAGTGGAAGACTTCGGCTTCATTTCGACTACCTTGGGTACTTTACAGGCTTATTTCCTTGTTTTTTGTTCCTATCAAAACTTGGCCGTTGCGCCCGGGAATCGAAACCGCCTTCGTGCTAAGCAGTGCAGTGCCATGGCCGTTAAATTATACCGCAGTGGGTAAGAACTGATCCTAAATACTGCTACGTCTATGCTGAATGAGATTTCGCACATAAAATCAAACTCCAGATGCTGTAGCACGGTTGATGGTGCTGGTAATCTGTAGTGGGACGGTGACTTTGACATCCTCCTTCCTTCTTGCACAGTGCTATATATGTGCTATACGCCATCAATTCCCAGTAGCGCTGCGTCCTTGCCTCCTCTTGTGTCTTCGTGTGTTCCACTGCTTTAAACGTAAATATCTACAGCTGATTATTGTACAGGCAATTTCACATCTCATTCTTGGTTTATGCGCATATGATCTTGGTGTTACATTTTTCCTATTTGTTCAATGGTTCCGCCCATGAATAACCAGTGTGAGTAGTTTGTGCTTGTTTCCGTACCCTTCCATGTGAGCGTGTCCTGTTTTCGGGCAAATTTTGCTTTCAAGGTTATTCTTGTAAGTACCCTTCTGAAATGCTAAAGTAGACGGCAGCAATAGCGTTCTTAAGCGTGGTAAGAGAAACGAATGTGAATTTGCAGAAGCTGAAGCCATGGAGAAGTGGTGACTACTTATACAAGCTCCTGCACGTGCTGCAAAGCCACATATTATGTACACACATTCCTGAGTGCACACGCGCCTCGGCAAATTAAGAATGTATGAGCCAAAGGCGCAGCAGCTCGTCGGGAAAAATTCATGAGTATGTGAGAAGGAGCGAGATGAGCTGCGAATAATCTACTGGATAGGTGCAGCGGAGGTCGCATGGAAAACAGGGAGCTCCATCTCGAAGTTTTTCCCAGAGCCACCTGCAGTCGGCTTATAGCAAAAGGCTGGATTACGAGGAAACGTAAAAAAATGACGCGACGACTTTCTGTTTCGACTGATAGCTCAGGTTCCTTCGCGAGTGATCCAGGGCAATGCCGACGAAAGTGTACGACGGAAGAGTAACCCTGACGCTTTCGGCTTCGTATTCATCGTCTCCAAGGTTTATGCGCTTCTCCCTTGCGTGTAGTGGGCTTTGGGTCGAAGCCCGCACTCCATGCTCGCTTCAATAATTTTGCTTTCTTTTTCCAATACAACCGGAAATGAAGTCTGCCGGCATTACTGAAACACGCACGCACGCACGCACGCACGCACGCGCGCACACACGCACACGCACACACGCACACGCACGCACACACACACACACACACACACACACACACACACACACGCACGCACGCACGCACGCACGCACGCACGCACGCACGCGCACACACACACACACACACACACACACACACACACACACACACACACACACACACACACACACACACACACACACACACACACACACACACACACACACACACACACACACACACACACACACACACACGCACACACACACACACACACACACACACACACACACACACACACACACACACACACACACACACACACACACACACACACACACACACACACACACACACACACACACACACACAGAAGACAACCACGATTTCTAAGGATCTGTTGCTTTCAGACGAGTACGGCAAATTGGACAGAAACTGCATCGATTTCTTTACTATTGCAGAATCACGGTGAACGCTGCATAGCGATTATTATTTAGGGTGATTTGAATGACCAATGTTAGCAACTGCTTCGAATCGCTCTAAGAAGATTATTTGAATACTTGCTTTTACAAAACAAACATTTACTGTACCAACGGTACGCAGATATGCATATGACTGCTTGACAATGTCCCAAGCTTATCGCCGAATTTACTGTCCCGCTTAAGCTATTACTTTACAGACAAACAAATATAAAAGCTCGATAGGCGGGACATTTCAAATAAACGAAATTGGATGAATAGCGTGCGACGATAGCTCTGGATTTGGTGCACCGATTCTGACCAGCTCGAACGCAATACAGCGGGGACGTTGTCTAAAGCGGAGAGTCCAATGCACAGGCTTTGTTCCGCCTAGAGTGCTTCGCATTGTGCTTTCTGCGTCGCTGCTCGTTTCTTGCTTTCTTCTTACGCATCCTTCCCCCCTGCACTCCGCCCTGAACTCTAACGGCGGCCGTGTTCGGAAGCGTAACGAGGTTAGGCGAAGAAATATGATCAAGGGCTACATCAAAGAGGCGTCCTTCGCATTCTCAAATACGCATTTCCGTTTTGCATATACACAAACGCATTTGCAAGGCACGCCAAAGGCGGACGTGTTTTCCCTGTCTTCCACTGAAAGAGGGACAAAAAAAAAAGAACGAGGGAAAACGCAAAGTAGGCGAGCAAATCCCGCAAGCAACGTGCTCGGAATGCGCTTCGCGGCCTTGGAATTCTTGCATTGCGAACATCGTTCCAGCCCTGACCTTTCTTTTTCGGACTATTTCTTGTGTGCGCATTCTTTCTGCTGCTGTTGAAGCGCTATCATCATAACGGATGACTCGCCTAATGCAGCAATGGTCTGCGCTGCGTGATGTCGCCGCTATGGCTCTTATATATTCTTTGTCTTGCTTTGGCTGCGGAATAGCTTAGCATTCTTTATCAGACGTTGATGCTTCGGAATAGGAGGACCGCCTGCCTGCCCGCGCCAGCCATCGTTCCCGGTTGAAAGATATGGAAAGTGATGCATATACAGTCCCTTTATTTAGTGGAAGATGTTGCCCCGACCAACGCATCGGATCGTTTGGGTGGTAGACTAGGTGAATCATCAAAATATGCAGTATATAGGGAGTAAAATTGTGAACACAATCGAAAAAAATTCTTTGTTTAGGTCCTTTTTTTCTTTTTCTTTGAGGCACAGCCTGTTCTGAACGAGGACCTCAGATATAAATTGCTCTGCACTTACTCTGAATGGAGATTGCCCGTGCTTACGCAAAATAAAGCTTCTATGTAAATGACGTGAGAGTCGTACGCGCACAAGTATTGGTCGTGATTTACCGGAGCACAGGTACCAGTGAAAAAAATAGTAATAAAAGAAAACTCATCCAGACACTTACTTTTTTTTTCGATAATACTGTAAACGACGAAGCCATTGAGTGGGGCCCAAAATGCGACGTTCTAGTTCGAAGTGGGGACTAAGATCAAACGATGGACGAAAGAGCGGATGATGGAGGAGCTATGGAAATTAAACGAGGTTCTTAGGATAAATGAACAGGGTTCTTGATACGCTGCATAGAATGGCGAACTCTGCTGTTTACCGGGCTTTCTGCCCAAGGAAGAAATGAAAAACGTAAGAAATAGGGACTCTTCATGTATAAAACGTTGCCTTATCAGACTTATCATCATGATGTTGTGTTTCACATAGCATTAAATCAACTATGCCATCGACTGAGAAAGTCGAAGTAATTTAATGAAAGTCTCGTAAAAGTCGCGTAAAAGGCCTCTCCTTAGCATTAGCTAAAACGACTAGCAATATTTAATTAATTATCAGGCATGTGACACAACAAAGATCTCGGACAAAGTGGAACGATAGTGGAACGAACGTATTACAAACACTCTCTTCTGCAGCCATTATGGATCTCGGAAGTATATTTACGTAACGCATAAGAGGCCTGAAAGAATAGCCTTCACGAACTAGCGAAGGCACTACGTATAACTTGCAAGCGCGAATAAAACTTTTCATTTGGGAAATTCGCCATTGATATGAAACTGAATAGCATTGTGCCGACGCTTATGTAGGCAGTCAAGGAACGCTATAGAGAGAAAAATCACTTCACTGCAAACTTGCAAACAGGTGCAAACTTCGCCTTTCAGCACAAATTCCATCCGCTGTTCGAGGTAGTAAACGTGCGTGCGCATCATTACAGAGTGCACTTAGTTAAAGACCACGTTGCTTTAGCTGTTCACGTTTACCTTACTCTGAGTGCTGTTCGCGTCGCTGTGTTACGGGAGAGCTTGCTGCGTCGTTCAGTCGCAGTGACAACGCTTGCAGCACTTCTGGTTGCTCTGAAAAACGATAAGCTAGACGCGGTAATCCTGCGCGTCGTGGTACGCTGCTATTTTTTTCCCCAACCCACGAGTTCTACTATAGCTCGAGGCGGTGCATTCGTGGATGCCCGGTGACGCCGTTAATGCCAGACACGACCCGTTTTAGTCTTTCTTTGTTTCTTTCGTTTTCTTTCGCATGTTCTTCCTCCTCTCTCTTACAAACGAGCGCGTATTTAACGGTAGAACTACCGGTGTAGCACGAGAGCAACAGTGGAGCAATTACTTCCGCTACGCGTATCCGGCACGGCTAATTACTTCCTTTAAATGGCCCACTCTTGCTGGCAGCACAGCGCGCCACGACACTCTTGCTGTGTACAGATGCTTCTAATAGGGAAAACTCAGCGTCTCTTTATCTTCTTTATATTTAAACTCAGAAGTGAAAAGCATGTCATGCGACAACCTAGAAAGACGCACGCGGAAATTCGCTGCAAACTGCTTCGCGCAAATTTCCGGGAGTGGTGACTTCCCTGCAATGGAACACATTCTCTTATTTTCTGTTATCTCTCTCTCTCTCTCTTTATTACTTTTTTTCTTGGCAGAAAGAGCCGAGGCCGCTTTACTAACCCTCGTTAGCTGCTGCCTTAAAATGTACCAGCTACTTGTAAAACTTAAATGGCAACTCCAGACATTCAATTCCAAGCCAAAGTCAACAGTCTCCGGTGAGCTTTGTAATTTCTTACTTCTTTATGTATTATCTTTCGAGTTGCGAAGTACCAGCATGGCATAATACCTGGCAACGCCTTTTTAACAGCGAATCTCTTCTGCACGGTTTGAAAACGCCCCTGCTCCGCAGAGAACTATCATCATCATGAACAGGTCCGTGCCACGGAATTTGGTCAAATCCCAGCACTCACCGCTCCGGTGCAGCCTGGGATAACCCCGATGGGTGAGAGAACGAGTACAAAGAGAAAGAAAGACATAAAGAAAGATAAAGAAAAAATTCTTGCAGAAAAAGGTTCTTCTCGAGGCCAGATTCGAACCCGCGTACCCTTGATCCGAAGGCGAGCGTGCTAATCACTCAGCTATCCAGGGAAGCTAGCAGAGCATAGCAGAGCCTTGTATAGTGCAATGTAGCAAGGGGGTGGGAAAGGGAAATGAGCGTGATAAGGAGAGGCGTGATGGTGAGGAGGAGAAAAAGGAGGAAGGGAGAGAGTAAAGCGTAGCACAGAAAGAAGGCGAGACAAATAGAGAGAAAGAAATGCAGAAAGAGAGAAGATCAACGAAAGAGAGGGAAAGAAATGGAGGGAGAAAATAAGACAGAAAAAAAAGAGGAAGCAAGCATCGTGTCGTCTAGCGACCAGATACCGCAACATCTGGCCAAGCCTCGCATGCGCAGTAACTAAGCCAGGCCCACTGACGGAGACATCACGCGCAACCTCCGCTCTACACTTCATAGCCTCGCTGCGCCCGATCGTGACGGGAGAGTCATGGGGCGTCCTAAGAAAGTGCGTACTCCCGAGGAGGAAGCCGCGCATCTTGAAGCTAGGCGGGTCGGTCGACGGGGAGTACGAGCGGCGATGAGCCCGTGCTTCGCTATGTCAAGCTTTGCGCGACTTAGTGTGAACTTCCCGCATTTTTAAAGACGATAGTCTTTCTTGGGGAACTTAAACGCAGAAATTTTGGTCTGTCTTTCTGTCTGTCCTTCTGTCTGTCTTTCTGTTTGTCGGCACGTCCCTCGATTCAGCCACTCGGCCAAAGTTGAATCAATTGCCCAAGGGCCAGCCATCGTGAACGGCTGACTAGGTTCATACTTGTGTACATTGTTGATCAAAAAGCAAACATTACGCATATCTGAGGCGCAACATCACTAGGTAAGTATTAGGCGGTGTGTTCCTTTAACAGCAAATACATATATACGCAATTTTAAAGACCTTGGTGGTATGCGTTTAACGTTGAGACAGTAACGCGTTTATTAAAAGATTGCCACAGCTGAAGCGATCAGCGGTCCAAGCCGAGCAAGCGCGAGCGCCAACAACAACCGTCTTCGTCTTCTTCTTTCGCAGGCATTCTTGTCTGCGCCCTACCATGTTACAAATCACTCCCCCGCGGAAAAGGAGCCACCCTGGCGACCTAAGGAACAGGTACAACTGGTGGGTCATAATGCGGCTTCAGTCGATCGACGTGAACAGTCTCGCGGCCGCGACGACGGCGGTCCGTAGATGATTGAACAGGCTCAATCATATAGTTAACTGGGGATGCTTGACGTAGGACGCGGTAGGGGCCTTCGTACTTAGGCAGTAGCTTTGTGGAAAGGCCAGGGGCGGAGGACGGAACGCGAAGCCACACCAACGTTCCAGGCGAATACGACTGAGGAGGCAGGTTTTCGTCGTGATGGTCCTTCTGGCCCTACTCGCCCTACAATGTTACAACCCTAGTTTCTTAAGGGGCGCTGAAAATGCGACTGCGCTGAAACTTGTCTTCCTCCGTGCCCTCTGCACAAGCTCATGTTGTGTTTCGGTTTCGGTTCAGTATTGCATTGTACGAATGACAGGGGGCGCCGGTCTGGCATTCCTGTTTTACCCAGGCGACGTGTAAGTAAGAGAGTTTGTGGAGAGTACTCGTTGAGTGCGGACGTTTCTTCTCCTTCGGCGCATCGCGCCAAACAGCGTGTTCGGGCTGGCCGGCGTCCCCACCGGTCGCGTTGGTCACCGCCGGTCTTCGCCTGCCGCTGCGCCGGGACTACCAGCCCGCAACACAGCACTCGTGTTTCCCGACGTATTGCCAGATGGCGTCCATATCTCACGCAGCGCCTCTTCTATCGTCTTTAGACGACATTTGCAGCGAAGCACGCAGATACGCGGCCAATTTTTTTATCGTTCGAAATTACTGACCTTAATACTTTCACTTCTGGCGTGTACTCGGACATTTTTCAAAACATTTTGCACGTTTTTATTGCAATGAGGTAGCTCAAATCACTCTCACTTTGGTTTTTTTTTAAATGAAAGTTGTCTTCACCTTTAAGAGACACTTACTGTGGCAAAGCATGCTTTACAGGCAGCCTAAATGGAAGGCTTTAATGTAATCTGTCAGCTGTGTTAGCAGAACGTAAGCGTTAACACGTAAAAGTAGGAAAGGTACAATGCCTCCATAAGAGCATAAGTTGCAGGATTGATCGTTTGTGAGGTAAGAGCTAAATGTTTGTCGATAACTCGATAAACTTATGGAATGCGGCAAACTTTACGAGTAAAGTAAACAAGATAAAAATAATTGTGATGCTTTATTTTAACAGTGTGGTATATCTACTCCTCTTTCTTGCTTATTAGTAAATTTTTTATCTCATATTATCACACATAACACGTACATTTATAAAAAAAATGTTGCAGTGGCTTAGCTCGGCTATGCCAGGATAAAGTAGCGTTAGCAAAGGTTCAGCTAATTATTCTTAGCTTTCCTGATTGCCTAGGATTAGCTCGATTATCATGCTTAATGCTGCTCCAATGACACACACACGGTATACGTATTATGTGGCACATGTATATTTATTTTGCCAGGCCACTGCTTCGGGATCCGATGAGTTAAGCTTCTCCGCTCTTCTGCGCCGTTGTGCAGCATTTGCGCTCTCCTTCTCCATGGCTATACCACTCTGGCAAACGCCAGTCAGAGGCGCTATCAAGCGGCTCCAGCGCAGTGTCAGACTGCGACTGCACAGCGAAGGCGAATAGCTGCTCGCGCGCCGGCGCCAATGCGTCTGCCAAGGCTACGACGTCACTCCTCTGGAAAGGACAGACCCGCGGCGGCGAGTCGCGCGCGGCGGCGACAGAGTGCGCGGGAGGTTCCGCCTCCGGTGCGTGACATTACTGATCCTCGCGCATGCGCAGCACGGCTCTTGAGGATCCACGCGAAACTGGCTTGGCTAGGCCAGTGTAGATAACGCTACAAAATCTCTCACATTTCGCTTTGGGAAAATGCAAATAGGTTCGCACATACAGGCACTGTTGCGTAGGTAACTGCCCATACACTTACATGTTAGCAAAAAACGAATGCCTCACGGTAAGAAATACAGGAACAGGAAAGTCGCACCCTTCGCATAAGTGTATTAGCAGTTGATGGCAACTGCTAATGATGAGTTTTAATGGCAAGAAGAAGTACAACAATGTAACGATTATCGTCACTTGTTTCACGTGCGCGTTGCTAAGGTGACAGTGCGTACACATACACTCGTACTCTTCACATAACACCGCTCTTTCACAGCATGCATCAGCTAAGCCATGCAGATTAGCTAGAGGAACATAAACGCGATGCCTTCATTACTGCGGTGTTTACATCTGATGCTATATATACGTTCCAGGAAAACGTCTGGCTCTTAAAAGGCCCTTCTTGCAGCGCTATGGCGCCTTGACTGTGCGAAGGCGAAAGGCTTAGTCATATATATGTTCCAGTGAAACGTCTGGCTCTGAAAAGGCCCTTCTCGCATCTTCATGGCGAAGGCGAAGGCGAAAGGCGAAAGGCCTAGCCATTAAAACCGAACATCACAGCCAACGCCAGAATGAAAAAGAAAAATCAAAGAAAGAATAGGAGAAAAGAAAGGAACAGTGTGTATCCGTGAGATTTTCGCGTGCCGTGAAGATTCCTCGGCTTCTGTATAATCGTCAGAATGAACGGCTGCCGCTCCTTATCACTCCCAGACGGTCATTTGTCATCGTGCTTTGCTGGCAGTGAAGCCATACTCGCGCGGGCGTTACCATGCTCCCACCAAGGCTCTCGCTCGTTTCAGCTTCATTTTCCTCTGTGTTTTTCCCTTTCCTGCTTCTTTTGCTCTCATTTATTTAGCTTGATTGTGAATTGGGTCGAGGAAACAACGATAAAGAACAAAGCCGCGTTTCACTGTCTGTGTCTTTGTTACTTCACTGCAGTTTTTGTTCGACCATATTCCTCTTTCAGATCCAGACACGAAAGCAGTCGTTTTTTTTTTTCATTCCATACCTTTTTGTTCAGTTACTCCCGGATGGCAAAACTAGACGCTGGCAAGTGTCTGTGTTATCTTCTAAGGAACAAGTACTCGCATATACATTTAAAAAAAATGAAAAAATGAGATGCAGTACCGGAACTCTTGAAGTTTAACCTAATATACATGATACACTTATTTTCGAAGGAACACATGCCCTTTGTTCTCAAGTTCTACAGTCGAAGTCAAAGTCTGCGGGGCCTGGGTTTCGCGCAAATATCGTATTTTAACACGAAAGATGTTATCTGCCGAGGTCAACCAAGACTTCAATGACATCATTTCCGCTATGGACGCGACGTCGGTAAAATGCACATGAACAGAGGAAAAAACAAACGAACAAAATACTTCGTTGATTTGGATGGCGTGGGAGTTGAACCCACGACCTCTCGGTCCGCGACGATGGGAGTCGGGCGCTTTACCCACTATGCCACCGACGCTTTTGCGTGAGCCTTTATCAATGCGCCTTATATTTTTCACATCTTTTCTCTTTCACGGTGTCCTAGTTGACGTGGGGCGGTGTCGCTGTCTTGGAGGGGTGAAGTGCAGTACTGCGTCATGACACTCGTTTGGAGTGAAAATACCAGCGTTTCTTCGTTTGATGCTGGTATTTTCACTCCATTTCGTTTCAACAGAGTTAGAGTGAGTGCTTTGTTGCAGTGAGACACGCCAGCGGTCAGCAACGCGAGAGACAGAGCTCATAGCCTTCGCGCGTTCACGGCTCAAGCTGCGAGCCTCTCGCATTCCTGAAGCGCTGTGTGGTAGTCTATGCATGAGCAGAAGTGTAGGTTACCCAATTGCTGGAGAGCGCACGCCTTGGCGTTCCTCTCCTTGTATGATGGACGCTTTCCATGAGCGCATATCGAGTACTAGTGATTATGTGCTTGTTGATGCCATCATTGCGCGGGGATTCATGGTACGCTGTGTCCGGGTTCATGTTAACTACTTCAGCTATCACAAAAGCTTAATCTTGGTCATTGACGTTAGCCGTCAGGATGGAGGTGTGCTCCAGGCGTCAACCGTCCACATCGAACGGTGCTATAGCCGCCAAACACCAGCAGACATTGTGCAGGCTCTCATTTATGAATGCACAATGAACGTTGAACTACTTTTGTAAAGACACGTTTCACTTTCGTGTTATACCGATTCCTATGACGGAGGGATCAACCATGAATTTTCTCAGTGTCCACAACAAGTAAAAAGTTATTTGTTATTCGCGCATACAATTTGGAATGCACACTGCGCGTTCAAGCTACTGTTCAGCTTTCTCTGATATTTCATGGCCGATGAAAACTTAACACTTAGCCGTTTTACAGAATCGCGCTTTGCGTATTTCTCGTTGATATGTATTTTAAATAAATAAATAAATAAATAAATAAATAAATAAATAAATAAATAAATAAATAAATAAATAAATAAATAAATAAATAAATAAGTCACAGTTTCGCCGCAAGGGCGAAGCAATGAATGCGAAAGCAAAAAATTGGAATGTCACACGAAGAACGAGAAGCAGCTCGATACTTGCAGCGCGCCGCTGAAGCACAAAAAAGGACGCCCGAAAAGAACGCGCAGGCATGCACAGGGCAAGCGTGAACTAACAACCGTCACCGTTGTTACGTCTTTGTGCTTGAGCAACGCTCTGCAAGTGTCGACAATGGAGAATCAGACGCTCTTAGATATTTCTTTTTCTTTTAAACTGCAGCGCGTGGAGTGACCCCGTTCGTCTGCAGCCACATGGGGGCGTCTGATGCAAGGTGTGCCCGGTGTTTTGTTTCTTTTTGCCTTCCACATCACGAGTGGGTACAGAAAAGGACCACTTTGTCGTGCTCGTCTCAAAGGCAGTATTCAAACTGAGAGAAAATTAGGAGCGTTGCGTGATAGAACACACGCTCAAGCTCCTCCGAGATTTGCTTAGCATCAGCGGTAAATGGTGTATATAAATAGCTCACCGTTATTTCGCCGGCGCATGCATGGGGCATGGTTGGGAAGTCTAATGCAGCGGTCTGGGGAGCGAGGTGTGGATGGTTCGAACCTCCGGTCGGGTGCTTCGGAATTTCTTTCTTCTGCTTTATTTTTCTTTGTGCCTTTTTAATATATATACATACATATACATATCCGGGACATGACGGCGATGGCGATGGCAAAAATCAGCCGAGAGTGTGCATATAATTGCTATCGCAATAATAAATAAATAAATAAATAAATAAATAAATAAATAAATAAATAAATAAATAAATAAATAAATAACTGCATGTTGATGTAATAGGCTAGATATGAAAGGGAAAATAGACAACCACCCATTTGTAGCACGAAACCACAGGGAAATCCATACGAATTTGTCAGAAATAAAGCCTCTTAGTTGTCAAAAAATTCGTCCTGGTCCGGGGTTCGAACCCGAAACCAACGCCTTTCCGGGGCGGTCGCTCTACCAATTAAACTAACCAGGAAGCTAGCAATTGGCAGCGCGAGGGCGAATCAGTTCTGCGGAGTCTCTTGCGGGATTCCGCAGAACTGATTTTCAATAGGCTTTAAACGACAGGCGGAATGGGTGGTGCAGTTTATGTGGTTTATGTGATATCCCGCGTGCATTGCCATAGTGGTCCAAAGTCCTAGACACTATGGCAATGACTAGGACTTTCACCAGTGACTGAGCTCGCAGGTTCGATTCCTTGGCGCGGTGGCCATATTACTATGGGATGTTATACGTAAAAACGCTAACGCATGTAGATTTAGGTGCGCGTTACAAAACTCTAAGTAGTGAAATTTAATTCAGGCACCATCACTGCAGTATAATTAGTAGCCCCAATGTTTTTTGTTTCATCAAGGATCAGTCAAAGTTGAGGAGATCTATGATTATGAATGTATATGGCTCAGTCGTTCAGCACAATTCTGGATGCGGTTTTTACTTCAGGCCACGCGAATAAAGAGGATCTGTCTCTTTGCCGGAACGGGATACGTCCACGTGTGTTTTCGCGGCGGCAACAGCGAGCAATCAAGCCAGGCGGCCAATCAGGCGCTCCAATTTCCCAGAAGTCGTCCCATGCAGCTAGATCCACCTGATTACTTGCAGCGTGACGAAAACACCGAATTAGGAGTGTGCCATGGTTCTAACGTCACTTTGTTGGGCACATAGCAAGTCTTGCGCAGCCATTTGCTTTGCTGACGGGCAACATGCATACAGTCCGCCTCAACTTGTTTACTTTACATATGCCATATTTAATCATGTAATCATGACATATAATCATTTCACCCGCAAGACCATCACGTACGTTTTCTACAAATAAATGAACAAATTAAGGAGTCAACCGCTATC